>NW_016157480.1:173373-176968 GCF_001687245.7 Rhagoletis zephyria
TTTTCATCCTGATCATTTATGTATACATTTGTCTATATCTATCTCGATTCGTTTTGGCTGTTACAAACAACCGTTATGTGAACAAAATTAATATACCCTTGTGCACAAGTGCGCTCGGGTATAAAAAAAGGCGAACAAAATGGCGGAGGTAATCAACACCGCATGGCTGGATGATATACCGAAGGAGCAACTAGGTCCATTGCACAGGAATTGGGGATCGAATGCGCGGGTATCGCCCCACAAATACGCAAGCGGATAACGGCTCTGGCGGCCAAGACACCCACCGACCCGGAGATCCACGCCAAATTCCAGGCAATGGAGACCACCAGCAAATACAGTGAGGCTACCTCAGATGACGAGGATGAGCAGAAGACACCAGTATCACCGGATGAACGTGAGGGGAGTACGAATGTTCTTATGGGAAACTCTACATAGAGTCAGTTGGCGGTACCGCTACACCAGAACCAACCACCAACGTACCAGGACCAGCCACCAATGCACCAGCACCCGCCGTCAACAACCGTCGGGCCGAACGCAGAAACAGCAAATCCTGAAAACCAGGCGCCGACCCACACGGTTGAACCCATCATCGACCAGGTAAGAAAGTGGTTAGTAAAATACGACGGTGGACTAAACGCGCTATCTTTTATGGAGCGATTGGAGGAGTTGGCCGAGGTGTATGCCTTGGACGTGGACCTCCTGCCGAAAACCACGCCCAAGCTACTGTGCGGCACCGCCCTTCACGGGTACCGCAACAACAACGAACACTGGAGGAACTGGATAACCTTCAAGCACGACTTCCTACGTTTCTTTCTGCCAGCCCGGTATTTCGAACGCCTCGAGGACGACATACGGCAGAGAAGGTAGCATCCACGGGAGAAGTCGAAGGATTGTGTGATCGCGATACAAAACCTGATGCGACAAGCCGGGTAAGGCAGCGAGTAGCGATTAGAAATAATTTTCCGCCACAACCACCCCGACTACTTGTTTTACATTCGAAGGTCACAGGTGGACGACGGAAACCTCACGACGAGAGGTGGCGAGGCATGTCACCAGCGACAACCCGATGAGGACCACCACGCAACCAGGCGAACCAGCTCATCGCATCCCACCGGTGCGGACGACACAACAACCTCCAGTTCAACCACCCCACTTATCGACGGACACACAGCGTCGTGGCCTATCCACGAACCAGAGCTTCGACCCCAACAACGTATGCAGGAGATATGGGCAGGAAGGACATTATGCCAGGCGATGCCGCAACGCACGGAAGTTATTCTTTTTACTTAGTATGACTGGGTTTGTGTGAGTGTGTATCCGCCAGATGTGGAAGTCACGATAGTATCTATGAGCCTTCCAAAGTGAAAGCCAAGGGTGCGGGACCTTGCTAGCCAGGCGGTGCATGCGTATGTGTATGACTATGCGTATGTGTACGACTATGCGTATGTGAATGTGTATGAGTGTGTGTATGTGTATGTGTTAGTATAGCTACCAGTTGATTAGGAATGTAAAACTTGGTGGATGTGTGGCTAATCGGTTGAGCAACTCCCTCGGCTTGATCAGCGCCAATAAAATAGCGCCAGAGAAAGTTCAAGGCTTCAATCTCATAGAAATACTGTTTCAGTGTCGGGTCGAGCAGTCGCGAATTTTAAAGTATCTAGCGCAGTGCGGTTCAGTACATAAGAATAAATACATTTCCGTATAGGAAACGGCACATGTGTTATATAAACGGCCTGTTTAAGTGCAACTAACGGTTCGTAGTTAGATACCGTCACGTATAAGAGCCATCAAACCCGCTAGTATTTCGCAATAGTTGGAGCTGAGGTAAGAGATAATTTATCCAAAGTAAATTCGATATACATTGTAAAAAAAAGGTGACCGTGTACATACATACATGCATGCAAATGTACCTACTTTCCCTCGTGTGCATGTGTATGTAGATGTATATGGACATCCACGAATATTAAGTATGTACTAATAAAATTTAAATGTTCTCAGGTTGCCAGTACTCAGGTGCGAAAGGACCTGGCGAGCATAAGTACTTGCTACTACTGCTAGCTATTTCATGCTACAGTGCAAGCAACCGGCCCGCCACATGCAACAAGTGACCATGGAAACCTAGTGCAAACTACAGCATGGCGACGAATAACTGTTACCCCGGTTTTTTGAGAAATAAAAGGGTCCTTTATAGATTTTGCGAAAAAAGTATTTTATTGTTAATTTTCCACAGATTTTACTTTAGTTGTATTAATTAGTCGTTAAATTTTAATCCCTATTTACATTTGCCAGAGAAAAGTTCATTTGGCACGCAAGTCTTTTTCAGGTGTATTTTTTCTTAGGCTTTGTACAAAAAAATCCAAAAAAAGCTGTATGAGGTTGGTCGAATGAATTGCCGTCCTAGTCACCAGTTCCGAGTCTATTCGATTTTTAAGTATGGGGCCTTATGTTGGACAAAAGGGGGAGTATAAGGGACTCAAAATTGAGAAAATTTGCCTATGGTTACAGAAGATATGGAATAAATTAACTGACGAAGACCTGCGTGCCAAATGAACTTTTCTCTTAAAGATTACACTGCTGGCAAATGTAAATAAGGATTAAAATTTAAAAACTAATTAATACAACTAAAGTAAAATTTGTGGCAAATTAAAAATAAAATACTTTTTTTCGCAAAATCTATAAAGGACCCTCTTATTTCTCAAAAAAACCGGGGTAACTGTTATTCGTCGCCACGCTGTAAGTGCATGGAATTAACTGCCACCTTCGACACGCATGCATGCAACACATACATACATCAAGGGGAGCACACAAGATACGTGCACACATACACACACTTTAACACAGGCAACGAGATACAATTTCACAGCACCTGAGATTAGCATCGAAAGAAAGACAAGAACAACAAGAATAAAGGGCAAATCAGCTGTACAAGGAGAACAAAAAAAAACATCGAATCGAGAGTGGGTCAACGCCCGCTGTGAACAAAAGTGGACATTGAATTTGCAGATTACCCACCCGCAAGGGAGCGAGTAAAATTCCAGCGTGGGAGCGAGTGGAACTCCAGCGAGCTGAATTCGAGTGAGAGCCGAGTTCCGGGCAGAGGCGAACACGCATACATACATACTTATCGCGTGGTCAGCAGCAGTGTTGCCAGAACTTTTTGGACGAATCGGCTAAATTGGCAAATAAAACCGGCTAAAAACGGCTAAAATGTTTCAACTAAATTTCACATGTTTTATTTAAATAAATCACGAGTAAAAAGAAAGGAAAAAATTTTGCCAGCAAGAATTTGCAATTAGGAAAAACATATGATTGTGGCACATGGTTGGATCGATTTGTCGACGATAATTTGAATAAACAAGCTCGTTAAATTTAAAAATTTACAAACTGTAGCGATTTTAAAATGAAAAACGTAAGTTAATACTTGTTTACTTTATTATTTAGTTAATCCAAATCCTTTCAAGGTACTCGGTAGAAAAAAAACTGTATTCTTAATCGGAATGCAATCTCAACCAGATTCGATATAGTAAACCCGACAAAGAAATTGAAACGTATGTTGAAGAAAGTCGGACTGACAAAATATAAACACGTAGATCCT
>NW_016157480.1:177225-201003 GCF_001687245.7 Rhagoletis zephyria
AAACGCTGTAAAAATTTCACTTCAATTTTAAGGCAGTAAAACAACGACCTTAAGTTAACATCAACCGAGGCCATATGTTGACAAGGGACGCAAAATCACAGTTACACAAAATAACTGGTCAGATTTTGCAGAAATCCCTTCAATTCTGATGTAAAATATGATGCCAAAAGACTGCAGATCTCCCATTTAGATGACCGGCAGATGTCTCGTAGGATTCCCAGAGAGTTTTGCTTTACATAGAAATTTGTGCTCTTTTATTTTCGTTTTAACTCACTTCAGTGTTGGCTCCTTTAATTCAAGTTGGCATTCGGTTTTCGGAATTTAAATAAGCTCTCAGCAAAAAAGTTTGTTTAAAAAAAATACATATGTGCACATAGTGCTTGAAAATATAAATTTCCCCTTACCTTTGGGAGTGGGCAAAAATGATGTTTTGTAATCTAGGCAGAATTGAATATGCGCTATCTGGGAAGACAATATCTACATGTAATATTTATTCTGTTTGTTGGCACTAAATCCAAACACAAACGCATCTAAAGTGTCTTAACAGTGAAACAATTTCTTATTTTCTAAGTTTGCGAATAAAACTTCACACTTAAAATTAAGACATTTATAACAAACATTTTATGAAGAAAATCCCTTCTTCGTTTAAAATAAAAATAAGCGAAATCGGCCCAATTTCATACAACCCTGCCTGACATGAAAATTTTTTCCACGACAAGGCTAGTAGCCATTTCTAACAGATTTTGGATCGCTTAGTCAAAAATGGAAACATATATACATATTTAAAAGAAAACAAGGTAAATAGCAAAATCGGCTAAAAACGGCAAATTTTTTTCTGCAAAACGGCTAACAAATCGGCTGCCGGCTAAATCGAAATTTCTCCGGCTGTTTGCTATCGCAACCGGCTAAATCTAGCCGGAAAACGACTAAAATGGCAACACTGGTCAGCAGTGGCGCGATCGCCTCCCCCCACGTCACCACGAGCGACCAGCTAACCACCACGACCAACAGCAGAGAAATCAGAGGGTTATAGTGTTTTTGCTTTATTTGCATTTGTTTATTTCCACCCACGGTTTCTGATTTCGCTTTAGCTACCTTCTGACTTTTATTACCTTTGTTTTAGACTTTTCGCCCTGTGGTGTAAGTAGTTGGCAACCCTATGTATGCATGTTAATAAGTAAGAAGCAAATGACAAAAGCAAACACTCGTGTCGAACACTACATAACATGGTGTCAGGTGTGGGGTCAAAAATAAAGAAATACATATATATTCTCATCATGCCCACAGAGAAGGCGCAAACAACGGCAGAAAGCAGTAAAGTGGTCAGCATGGCTACAACAGTTACCCCATTGGATTTAAAGGCAACCAATTTGTCACTCGCATGGAATAATTGGAAAACTGCGTTCAACTATGACTTGATACGGTCCAGAAAGCAAGCTGAAGAAGAGACAATTGAAGAATTCGTAACTGTTTTAAAGAACCTTAGCCTATCATGTGAATTTAAAACTCTACGTGAAGATTTAATAAGGGACATTTTTGTGTGTGGGCTTTCGCCAAAGTTTAAAAGCGTCAAAGAACGCTTACCCAGCGAAGTGGACTTAAAATTAGATAAAGCGGTGGCAATCGCAAAAAACATGGTCTTAGCCAAAGAAAACTCAGCCGAATTGGGTGCAGATACTGAAAAGTTTATAGCAGTTATCCGTAACAGAAGTGGTAACCACGCAGTTGCGCAGCAACAACAAACAAAATTGCCGTTCCTTGTACCAAATGTGGAACGTGGCATAAATACAAATGCCCAGCAGAAGGGGTAAAGTGCCATAATTGCGGTAAACTCAACCACTATGCTAAAATGTGTTATATGCGAAAAAAACCTAACGGCGGTGGAAATTCCCGTATTTATGTGAGAGCAGTAGAAAAAGTAGCACGCAGAGCCGAGGACAATTCAGGGCAGAAGATGTGCATGTATGAGGCGGATGAAGGCGAAGAGGAAAGCGCGTTATTTGTTGGCGAAATCAGCGAGCGGCAGGCGGATACTTACAAAAGCAAAGATGTATGGTACATAAATATATACATGAGTAAAGTAGAGTTAAGATGTCAGGTCGATACAGGGGCACAAGTGAATTTGATCTCGAAAGCAACAGCAGATTTGTTAAAAGCGCAAATAAATTACAATGTAAAGAGTTCAATTAGAACTNTAGCGCGAAAAAATTACAATGTAAAGAATACAATTAGAACTTTCAGTGGTGAAAAACTGGAAGTAGTTGGTACAACTAACCCTAAATTCGAGTATGCAAACAAAACCTTTGAGGCGATATTTTACATACTAAAAATGAGTTGCCAAAATGTCTTAGGTTTACCTACAGCAAAAGAGTTAGAGCTTATAAAGATGGTTAATGAAATAAAGAGGGAAGATTTGTTGGAAAAGTACTCTGAAACGTTTAGTGGATTGGGTGTATTAAAAAGAAGGTGTGGTTTACAACTGCAAGAAGGTAGTATCCCAACCGTTGATGCATCGCGTAGAATTCCTTTTAGTTTGTACGAACCTTTAAAGCGGGAACTTAAACGAATGATGGACCTTAACGTTATAGAGCCGGTAGAAGGCCCAACTGAACTGGTTAGCTCTATTGTGATTGTGACTAAACCAAATGGCAATTTACGGATATGTCTAGATCCCAAAAATTTAAATAAGGCAATAGTAATACCGCGTTTTACGTTGCCTACGGTGGAAGAATGCAAGTCTAAAATGATTGGGTCTCGAGTATTTAGCACATTAGATGCCAGTTCGGGCTTTTGGATGATCCCATTAAATGAGGAGTCTGCGAAGTTATGTACGTTTATAACTCCGTTCGGTCGTTACAAGTTTTTACGTCTGCCTTTTGGCATAAATGCAGCACCTGAAATATTTCATGCGGAAATGGTGAGGCTATTTGGGGACATTCAAGGTTTGATTATATATATGAACGATTTTCTGATACATGCGAAAGATGTGGAAGAGCACAGTAAAATACTTTAATAGGTTTTGAAAAGAGCAAATGAAGTAGGGTTACGGTTTAATAGGAGTAAATTCAATATTCTTAGGGAAAAACTTAAACTTATAGGTTTAATTTTCAGTAAAGAGGGCGTACAGGTCGATCCGGAGAGAGTAAAATCAATTGTTGAAATTCCAAAACCCACTAATCTAAAAGACCTTCAACGATTCTTAGGTATGGTCAACTACCTGGGTTCTTTCATCAAAAACTTGTCAGCAAAAAACCAAAACTTACGCAATTTACTCAAAAGTGATTCATTATGGCAGTGGCAGGACGTTCATGATAAGGAAGTTGAATACTTGAAACAAGAACTTACGAAAACGCCTGTTTTAGCGTACTTCGATCCAAATCATGAAATATTCATGAAGGACATATGGGCATCCAGCGATGTCAAGAGTTAGCTCGAAGATCTGTTTATTGGCCGAATATAAATAACGACATTTTTAACCTAGTGACAGCGTGTTAGTCTTGCGTAAGGCACAGAAATTCGAATTGTAAGGAATCGCTGTTAAGTCACGAAGTGGTTGATGTTCCCTGGTATAAGTTAGGGGCGGATTTATTTGAATTTAATAACAAAATGTATCTTTTAGTAGTTGATTACTTCTCCAAATACATAGAAATCGAAAATATAAGTGGTGGTTACTCGTGCCAACAGGTTGTTATAAAGTTTAAGTAAATTTTTTCCAGGCAGGCTATTCCAGTAGTCCTGTTAACAGATAACAGACCACCATTTAGCTCCCAGGAGTTCAGGCACTTTTGTAACGAGTGGAAAATTGATCATCACACCTCTAGTCCATATCATTCTCGCTCGAATGGTCTCGCTGAAAGGTCTATACAAACTATTAAAAAACTACTATATAAGAGTCAAGAAACAGGATCAGATTCGTATATAGCTTTGTTGCACTATCGGACCACACCTAAAAATAATATGCCCAGTCCAGCTGAGCTGTTAATGTCGCGAACGCTTAGAACAAAATTACCGCTAGTTAGAATAGAAATGAAAGCCAAAATAGTAGACCAGAAATCGCTCAAAAATCGGTGCAAACAAAGACTTGAAGAAGTGAAACGCTGGTATAACAGAACTGCTAAAGAGTTGAAACCAGTTCAGAAAGGAGATCGAATATATTATAAGAAAAATCCTAAGTCCCTATGGGTTCCAGGTCAAATTGTTCAAAAATGTATTTTTGTAATTTTAGATGAAAACAAGAATCTGTACAGAAGAAATCGAGTGAATATCATGAAAATTCCAGAACAAAAACCATCGACTTTAAATAGTTCCGAGGTAAATAATAGCAGTAATAATATGGCAAACAATGAGCCAGATATAAACGAAAATACGGATTTGGGTTTGAGAAAGGGAAGTGATATCAATATATCACAACCGGAACTTGAGAACACTTGTACTCTAAGCGGAAAAAACCAAACTGTTAAAGAAAATGTCATCACCACCAGAAGCGGGCGTAGAATAGCTCCTCCGCAAAAGTTAGATCTTTAGCTAATTGTCACACTTACATGTAAGCACAGTACATAGTATATATATTTAGTCAAATATGTTTTTAATTGTATTATATTACTTTAATTTCAAATGTACGTATATATTTAGTCAAATATGTTTCTAATTATATTGTATCGATAAAAAAGGGAGTTGTTGTGTAAATAGTAGGCAACCCTATGTATGCATGTTAATAAGTAAGAAGCAAATGACAAAAGCAATAAATGAAGATTTATTACAAAGCAAACACTCGTGTCGAACACTACATAACACGCCCACATGGTCTTTTGTTGTAGTAGTACAATTAAAATTCTGGGACAAAAAAGTCGTACAACGCCAGCCGACGAATTCACCGGCAACAAAATTAATAAAACTACAATTGTGGGACAAAAAAGTCCTACAACGCCAGCCAACGAATTTACCGGCAACAAAATAAATAAAATTAAAACTGTGGGACAAAAAAGTCCTACAACGCCAGCCAACGAATTTACCGGCAACAAAATAAATAAAATTAAAACTGTGGGACAAAAAAGTCCTAAAACGCCAGTCGATGAAATTACCGACAACAAAAATAAAGTTAGAACTGTGGGACAAAAAAGTCCTCAACGCCAGTCGACGAAATTACCGACAATGAAATTAAATATTTAAACAAAATTACTTTAGAGGAAAAATCATTTGAAGCGCCAGCCGATGTGTATTCCGGTAGTCTTATTAAAAATAATTGCAAGCTTTTACAAGAAGACTTAAGTGAAATAAGAATTTTAAAAAATGAAATTCTTGAGCAAATTGAATCCATTCATTCAAGGATTGACATTAGTCTTCCTTTTAAGCTAAGCGTACACGGTAGAGAAATCT
Organism: Rhagoletis zephyria; assembly: GCF_001687245.7. Taxonomy (NCBI): domain Eukaryota; kingdom Metazoa; phylum Arthropoda; class Insecta; order Diptera; family Tephritidae; genus Rhagoletis; species Rhagoletis zephyria. Next base: position 182,602 of record NW_016157480.1, read on the forward strand.
CTCTAGAGTTTTACTGAAATAAAAATCTCTCTCAATTAGGTTTACACGGTTGAGAAAGTCTAGGAAATATTGGCTCTAGCTAGAGACAAAATAGAGAAATCTCAACTTTTCTCTATCACGTACTCTACAAGCTGTGTACGTGGTAGACAATAGTTACCTCTCGCCTAGAGTTAGTTTTCTATCCCGAATTGTTGTCAATGCTTGTTGTATGTATATACATACATATGTTTTTATATCAAAGCCATGATGTAGAAAATAGCCATCAGCGGAGCTCTAACCCTTCGTCGATTTGACAGCATTCACCGTTTTCTGACGTCATAAATATATTTTCGCAATGTACCTTAAAATTAAATAAATGCAACCTCTCTATTCGGTACTATGTGTACTTTCGGACTCACATCAAACAATCTTTAATATTTAAAATTCCCTTGAAAGGAGTTTCTCCGAGCAGTTCCACCCAAACAACTATACATACATATGTAGGTATACACCAAGTTGACCAAGTGGCCTGGCACTCTGACAAAACGGCAGATAACTCAAGTAACAACTGTTGCCAGAGTGCCACACCACCTGTTCAATTTGTGAATACCGCTTATGTTTTAACCAATAATTATGCCCCTTTGCAAAGTACGGATGCTATTGGTAAAGCCATTGAAATGGCAATGAAAATAAGAGAATGATTGCCGGTACATTATTTGGCTACGTTCTAAATATACTTAAAATGGTGTGCTTGTATCGAATATACGATTTAATGTCGTAGCCATTTCAAAATTTATTCATCTGTAATGAAATTCATTGTCAAGACTTTACTAGAGCAAAAAGTCTATTTAGCTTGCTAAATAGAACGTAGAGTTTTCGATCTAGCTTCATTGGACCGTGTACACGGCGTAAAAGTCTCGCAAAATAACTTTCACGTAGAGTTTGTAGGTGAGTCTCTCGTAGAGCTCTATTGAGTGTTTACACGTCTCTAGCGAGATTTTTGTCTAAATCTCGCGTTTTTTCTCTTCCGTGTACACTTAGCTTTAGAACGAACATTCGTGCGGAAATAAGAACTTCCGTATATACTCCAACAAACAACAGTATCAATATCCTTTAGCAGCAAATGTTTTTGTGAATAAGGAAATTGAAGATCTGTTGGAAAAATAAGTTTTACGACCAAGTAAAAGTCCTTATAATTCTCCAATTTGGGTGGTACNTCCGTGTACACTTAGCTTTAGAACGAACATTCGTGCGGAAATAAGAACTTCCGTATATACTCCAACAAACAACAGTATCAATATCCTTTAGCAGCAAATGTTTTTGTGAATAAGGAAATTGAAGATCTGTTGGAAAAATAAGTTTTACGACCAAGTAAAAGTCCTTATAATTCTCCAATTTGGGTGGTACCAAAAAAAGGTATCAATAAAGATGGCACACCAAAATTGAAAATGGTAGTAGACTTCAAAAAATTAAATGAAATTACAATTGCAGATAAATATCCAATACCAGATATAAACGTTTTACTTTCGAATCTAGGAGAATAGCAATATTTCTCTACAATTGATCTAGAATCTGGATTTCACCAAATTTTGATGAAGACTGAAGATATTGAAAAACAGCGTTTTCAGTTAATAATGGAAAATACGAATTTTTAAGAATGCCGTTTGGACTGAAGAATCCACCAAGTATTTTCCAAAGAACCATGGATGATGTATTAAGAGAATTTATTGGAAAATTTTGTCATGTCTATATTGAAGATTTAATTGTTTTTTTTTCATGTAATTTGGAGGATCATGTAAGACATTTGAATCAAGTAATCAATGTCCTTAAGAAAGCGAATATGAAAATCTCCTTAGAAAAATTAAAATTTTTCAAAAGAGAGGTAGAACTTTTAGGATACATTGTTGCAAATAATATAATTAAAACCGATCCACATAAAATTGAAGCGATTTTCAATTTTCCATTACCTAAAACGGTACGTAGTTTTCTAGGAATGACTGGATATTACAGAAAATTTATCAAGGATTATGCAACCCTTAACCAAACATTTATCAGGGGAAAATGGTCATGTGTCTCAACATATGTCTAAAAAAATCAAGGATCGATTAGAACAAGATGCGACTTTAGCCTTTGAGAAATTAAAACAATTACTTATAAACCAAATAGAATTAAATCAACCAGATTATAATAAGAAATTTATACTGGCAACCGACGCCTGAAACGACGCGATAGGTGGAGTCTTAAGCCAGGAGGGGAATCCCATTACGTTTATCTCTTAAACGTTAAATTCAACGGAAAAAAATTATGCAACAATTGAATAATGCCCATAGTTTGGGCATTAAAAACTTTAAGAAATTACCTTTATGGAGTATCAGATTTAGAAATACATACGGATCTTCAACCTTTGACTTTGGCAGTCTCTTCAAGAAATCCTAATGTAAAAATGAAAACATGGCATACTATTATTGAAGAATATGCTCCAAAAATGATTTATAAACCAGGAAAAATTAATATAGTCGGGGATGTCTTATCCAGACAAAACCTAAATAATATGACATGACTCTTCAGACATAGAAACGCAGCATTCAGCAGAAAGCTCTGACAATACACAAATTCAGGAGACTAACCGTGGCATTCAGTAAGCGGTCTCTAGTCACTTATAGTGACTTTTGGTGGTAAACTTGGATTTTGAGACTATTTGGTATTCAGTACGCTGTCTCACGTCTCTAGTCTCAAAAATAAGTCACTAATTTGTCAGCTGGCTAAGAGTAGGTCACAAAAATAAAAATATGGAGGAAAAGATATTATCTTTCCATTTTATTAAAAAAAAAACGAAAATGAAGAGACGAAATTTGTTCAACATTATTAGGAAATAAACCAAAATGCTTCAATATCATACAAATTTATTTTTTGTTTGTTTTTAAAACATTAAAAATAAATAAAAAATCCTCTACGTCCGAGGAGGTCTTGAACCCGGACCCTATCGGCTGCCAGCCTAATGCTTTGACCACTCGGCCAAGGCATACATAAACACTATCAGTTGATTGTCTGTGTTTGCTTTCACCACACGTTTTTGGTGAACTTTTTGTGACGCTCTCCTTCTGAATACCCAAATCGTCTCAAGTCACAAAAATAGTCACTAATTGCTAATCTCAAGTTTAGTGACTTGAGATGAGACTGAATTACTGAATCCCAGGGTTATTCTTCTTATTTGGCGCTGTAACCGCCCAAGAGGCATTCCAAGCCATTTCAAGTGAGTATAATGAAGAATGTATAATGACGGCCGCTGTGGTGTAGTAGTAAGCAGTGCGCGCTTCCACTCCGCAGGGCCTGTGTTCAAGCCCTGGTCAAAGCATCGCAAAAAATATAGAAAAAACCGTTGTAAAAAGTTTTTTTCTTAACAGCGCTTTTTCTTAACAGCGGACAGCAATAGCAAAGCTCCGAGTGTATTTCTGCCATGAAAAATAGCTTCTCATAAACATACCATCGCCGTTCAGAGTCGGCGTAAAATTGTAGGTCCCTCCCGTTGGGTGGCAACATCAAGGCGCACGCCACAAATCGGAGGAGAAGCTCGGCCAAACACTAACATATGTGTAAGCGCCAATATTTTATTTATTATTATTATAATTATTATTATGTAGAAATACCTCTATATATATGGCAAATCGAGAGGAATGTAAAAAGAATAAAATTTCCAAAAGTTATACAACATCCAAAATATAGGTGTCTCGGCGAAAGCCATGGTTTATCACATCATAGCTCGATAAATATTTGTTTTATCAAAAAGTTAATTAGTCCTTTTTATTGACAGAAAGTCAGAAATTTATAAAAAAATTATTTTTTTTAAGTCCAATCTTCCATACGTTTGTTAATGAACGATTTAGAAAGTTGCTAAAAAATCATGTTTGCAAGTTTTTAAAAATCTGCAAAAAATATATGTGATAGAGTGTATATCAAAGATTTAACTGACAAATTTTTAAAGGGTGTCACGATATAGGGCCTAAGATATTAATTGTTTCGTAAAGCACTGACTGATGAAAAAATTAAAATTTTTTATAAAAATCTATCAAAATACGTCAAGTGGCCCACTTAAAAACCTTTTATTTCGGATAACCAAGATTGTTACGTAATTTGGTAGAGGTCCAGGTAATATTAGTTTGCCTATACTTTATTTTGCAATAATCCTCTTACTTTGCGAAAAATCGCGAATTTAATATTAACACAATCATTTCTTTGATTGGTCATATCTCCTGAACGGGCAGAGATAACTTAATCATTTTGGTTTAAGTAAAGCGAAACACTCCATCTTTTTAGCACGAATTTTTAAATTTGCAATTTTTTATGTCATGCTAAATTAAATACATCATTGGTTTTCTTCTAAAAAAAAATCTCGACGTGCTTCGGGGCCTCCCACAGACCCCTAGGGAACCGTTTGAAAATGGGCGAAAAACGGCATTTACCGAGGCAAATTGAGCAGTTTGAAGTGGAATATAACCCAACTAACAGAATCTGTGAGGTTTTTAAATGAAAGAAATTATCCCAAGGTGGTTAACAGGCGAAAGAAGGGGGGCTGAACACCTTTCGCAGAGAACACCTTTCTGCGTAGGCGGCCTTCGGCCGCACTTTAGGATTATAACCCTAACCAAATAGAATTCTCCTTTTGGTGTGCACCAACTGGGGCTACCGCCCCAGTGATGTAGCCTTGGGAAAGGATGAGGTAACTAGAATTCCCTTTCTGTGCCGCCCCAGTGATGTCTATTATGGTTATGATCAAGACTAATACCCCTATCGATCCCAATACAACCATACCCAACACCCGAAAGAAGCCACAGGGTTATATCTTATCTTCTTTTGTCTCTAATTTTTTTGCATATTTTGGAGTTTGACAGCTGAACTCCGCCATTTAATTTGCATATGCAACCAAAGTCAGACGAGTGATTTTGAAGGTGTTTTTATTTAATGAATTGTATTTAATTGGTTAATATTAAAGTCATAAAGAAAGTTATAATTAATCGAGTAAAGCGTAAATTGAAGGGGAATATAAAAATACATTGGTGAATTTGTAAATAAATTAGTAACCCAAAATTACAAAAGTACGTGTTAAAATAATGTGTAGACCAGGCATGGGCAGAGAGTTAGCAGGTGCTAAAAGAGTGTAAGCGTCGCGTGTGCTTATACAAGCGAGAGCGCAGCGATGAGAACACGACAGCATGCAAAATTAATTAGGCACACTAACACATTCTCACTTTCAGCTCACGCTTGTTTGTGGTAGTGCCCACCTCTGGTGTAGACCAATGCTGGGCACACCAACACAGTCTCACTTTGACGTGGGATTAGTGCGTCGCGTTCAGTTATGGTTGCCACATTTTTTATAAATGTACTAAAAGTGGTATTTATTGTGCATGGGTCTTTTGGTCTATTTTGCCTATACGTATAGTGGAGTAATTAATCTTGGAAGTTTTAGTAACTAATAATAATAGTTTATAGAAACTTTTGCATACGAAAAATTGAGTACATGTGAAATTTAAAGAAATTTTAATTTGCAAAATTCATTTGCTTAATATCTGAGCACCGTTTTGTTAGAATCAAATCTTTGAAATGCCAGCCGGCAAGGTGGTTACGGTGCTTAGGTTTTATTATTTTCATATAAAAGTAGAGTATAACTTATAAATATTATTCGTTAAGTATTTCTGGCCATAAACCCTTATTTATATTTCTCGATCGATTTATTTAGATAGAAAACAATAATTCTAAAATAAAGTATGCAATTTGTGCCCTTGTTTTAAAAAAATCATGGAACTTATTATAAAATTAGTGAACGTTGGTCAGCAGGAAGCCCATTTTATATTTTTTTAAATTCACACGGCATGAAAAATTCAGTTTCCTTATGTTAAAAATACGTAGGAATGACAGCATAATGGACATTGTGGGTGTTGAAGGTTCTTTGAACTATAAACTGTAGTTCTTATATATAGTCGCAATATTTTGTGTTTGAATCGTAGCAAACTCACGCAAACACCAATCGAAGAAAAATACACCACTTTTTGCTTTGCGCATTTTTTGTCAATTTCCTACACAAAATGTGGCAAGCGTGTGCTGAAGTTACGAAGAAAAACAATCAACGACCGAGCGGGACGTTAACTTGGTTAAATCTGCAAGCAGACTGAATCGAAATTCGCTGTTTTGCTTCTGTATACGTATACGAACTGCGGCGCTGGCGTTGCTCGCGAGCAAAAATTCCCCAGCTCTGGTGTAGACCCTTGACTACAAGCGTGTGCAATTTTTTTTTTTGATCGGGTCACCCCTTTGGGCGCAATACCCCGAAATAGTTAGGCCACGTACTAAACAGTACCCGATATACACTCTATCTCACATATATTTTTTGCAGATTTTTTAAAACCAGCAAACACGTTTTTTTAGCAACTTTCTAAATTACTCATTAACAAACGTAAGAAAAATCGGACTTAATAAAAATATAAAAATTTTTAAAAATCTCTGATTGTTTGCCAACAAAAAAGTGCTAAATGATTTTTTTGATACAACCAATATTTATCAAACTATGATGTGATAAACAATGGCTTCCGCCGACGCACCTATATTTTGAATGTTGCATAACTTTTGCAAAAAAAAAGCACGCCAGTAGTTTCTTTTCTGTTCCAACTGACGCTAGTTGGAAATGTCAAGTGAAGCCAAGTTCTTCTCCACCTAGTCTCTCCATCGCCACCACCAGCGGGTTCCGAGTTGAATACTTTCAGAGCTGGAGCGTCGGTGTCCATTCGAACGACATGACCAAGCCAGCTGAGTCGCTGTATTTTAATTCACTGCACTATGTCCATGTCGTTGTAAAGCTCATACAGCTCATCGTTCCATTGTTTGCGGTACTCGCCGTCACCAACGCGTAAAGGCCCGTAAATCTTCCGCAAAATCTTTCTCTCGAATACACAAGATCCGCCTCATCGGATGTTGTCATTGTCCATGCTTTTGCGCCATATACCAGCACGGGCATGATGAGTGACTTATGGAGTGTGGTTTCTGTACGTCGAGAGAGGACTTTACTCGTGAGTTGCCTACACAGTCCAAAGTAGCACTTGTTAGCAAGAGTGATTCTGCGTTGGATTTCCATGCTGACATTATTATCGGTGTTAATGCTGGTTCCCAAGTAAACGAAATTTTCTACTTTCTCGAAATTATAACTATCAACAGTAACATGGGAGCCAAAGCGCGAATGTGCGGACTGTTTGTTTGATGACAGGAGATACTTCGTCTTGTCTTCGTTTACCACCATACCCATTCGCGTTGTTTCCTTGTCCAACTTGAAAAAGGCGGTTTTTTGCGGTTTTTTAACAATAATGTCGATGTCATCGGCATAAGCCAGCAATTGCACGCTCTTGTAGTAAATTGTTCCTGAGCGGTTCAGTTCTGCAGCTCTTATTATCTTCTTTAACATCAGATTAAAGAAGTCACATGAAATGGATTCGCCCTGTCTGAAACCCCGTTTGGTGGCGAACGGCTCGGAGGGGTCTTTCCCATTTCTGACGGAGCTGGTGGTATTGCTCAACGCCATGTTACACACCCGTCTCAGTTTGGCGGTGATGCCAAATTCAGACATAGCGGCGTATAGGCAACTCTTTTTCGTGCTGTTAAAAGCGGCTTTAAAGTCGACAAATGGGTGGTGAGTGTTGACCCTTTTCTCGCGGGCCTTGTTCAAGATTTGGCGTATTGTGAATAACTGGTCAATGGTGAATTTTCCAGGTCTAAAGCCACACTGATAAGATCTTGTAACCTATGCTGAATGCTTGAAGGCTGATCGCGCTGTAGTTGGCGCGAATGGCGGGGTCGCCTTTCTTATGGATTGGGCAGAGCACACTTCAATTCCAGTGTTCGGGCATGCGTTCATGTGACCATATTCAGCATAAGAGTTTATGCATGCACCTTATCAACTCCTCGCCACCGTACTTGAATAGCTCAGCTGACAAGTTGTCAACTCCAGCAGCTTTGCTTTTTTTCAGCCGCGTTATTGCTATTCGTACCTCGTCATAGTCAGGCGGAGGAACATCGACTCCGTCATCATCGACTAGCGGCTCGGGTTCTTCTTCTCCACAACTTTCCGTGCTGCTACCATTCATTAGGGTGGAAAAGTGTTCCTTCCATACAGGAGTACGCCCTGGTCTTGAAACCGTAACTAACTCTCTGATAAAATTTTTGGGCATTCTTCCTGTCGGCCAGCATTTCAAGCTCTTCGCACTCATGTATCTCGGCCTCTCTCTTCTTATTGCGGCAAATACGTTGCAGCTTCTGGACGTTAAGCTTTCATTTACTATTTGGGCGCAAATTTTTTGCGCACAGAGGCGTATCTTGGCTGCAACCGGATAGTGGTCTGAGTCGATGTTTGGACCTCGGAGTATACGTACGTCCAAAACACTGGAAGCATGCCTTCCCTCTATCAAAATCAATCGATTTGGTTTCTCGTTTTTCGAACCGGAAAAAGCCTGTAGCTTGATGAATCTTTGTATGCTTGAACATAGTACTGTAAACTACCATGTTTCGGGCCTCGGCGTAGTCGAGCAGCCTCAGTGCGTTGTCGGACGTTTCGTCGTGGAGGCTGAATTTCCCGACGGTGGTTCCAAAGATCCCTGGCATTGAAGTCGCCTAGCACGAATTTGATATCGTGGCGGAGGTAGAGCTCGTACGTGCGCTCCAAGCGCTCCTAGAAGAGATCCTTGTATACCACATCCTACTCTTCCGTCGGGGCATGGACGCAGATGAGCGAGATGTTGAAGAATCTCGTTTTCATGCGGATTATGCCTAGATACTCGTCCACCGGGGTGAACGACAGTACTCGGCGTCGGAATCTCTCCCACCACAAATCCAACACCGATTTTTTTTACATTTACTACGTGTACATCAATAATTGAACGGTAAGTAAATAAATTTTATTATATGGATCTGGTATTTGCTAAAAGTGTGTTTTTATGAATGTTGTAGATCTGCAACACTATGCACCTAGTACAAATAACAAAATCTATTATTTTGGTCTAAATTATTGTATTACTATAGATGAATCCGCTGAAATATTGAGATAGTGAGGCGTATTTGGAGCAAATTTTAAACGGAGAACTCTCAGAAGATGATCTTGAAGATATCGATGACGGACGTAAAGACGTTGATGGGGGAAAAAATTACTGCAGTGTTCTGGAAGCTGATAATGATGAAGAGCTTGAGGAACCACATCCCTCAACAGGCCAATCCAGCTGTCATGCAAGTATGACGGGGCTTAAGGCCAGTATGCAGCTCTCAAGTAAAAGCAAAAACTCCATATAAAACGACGTACAAGGAATGGCTAAAAAATTTATTGACCAAATTTCTTTAAGGCTGTATGCAGTTCATAAGAAATTCGTTACACTGAGAAAAAGGATTAGTTTCGGCAACTAAAGATATTTAGTTCCCGAATATTGACAATATTTGGGAACTGTTACCAAGGATTTTGAACTAATACCATGGGTTGGTAATTATAACTAAATATGTTAAAGCTCCTAATATTCTCATTTTCGTTGTTGGTGTTTCCGACAGGGTAGGAGTGTGATGTAATGTGGAACGATTTCCCGTCATCCCTTGTCAAATTTGGTTTGGAGACAAACCGGTTTCGGCGTTGTGCCATCCTCAGTGTCATTTTTCGTTCTCTCAGAGCGCCGAAACCGGTTTGTCTCCAAACCAAATTTGACAAAGGATGACGGAAAATCGTTCCACATTACATCACACTCCTAATATTCATCTAGGTTGTAACAAATCGTTAATTTAGTTGAAGGGTTTGGTAAATACTAATAAATATTTCTTTGAAGCAAATTCCATTCAACTTAACGTATGCTTCATAAAAGGATGTTATTAAGTTCTGCTAATGCAGATAAGCTTTCTTTCAACACATGGTTTAGTCATAGTTACCAAATCTTAGTTGAGGCAACCACGATTTGGGTTGAGACATATTCATGCTTGTGAGCCACCCCTAAAGAATGCTCAGCGCTCTCGGAGCACATGTGTGTTTCACATACGAAGAGCGCCAGCTGAGCAATGCACACATACTACGTTTATACGCATGCATAAGTCGCTTTAATTAATTTCGCCGCGATTCAAAACATATGTATAAACTGAATTTCAATTCGCTTTGAAAGAGCAAAGTGTTTTGGCTCACACTCCATTTCAAATCGGTAGTTTATTTCTCCAGACAGTTAGAAAGAGTGTATAAACACCGCTCTCACTCAAAGCGATTTGGAGATTAGCTGTTCCGTTAAAATTCCAAATAATCATATCAGTATTTAAAAGCTGATTAATAATAATCGTTCTTTTTCTTTGTCACGATTTTATAATGCCGAATAAAACTAGATTTTTATCACTTTCCATTATGTTAACTTATAAAATGTCAAATGAAAACAGCTGATTTTGTTTGCTTTTGAAGACGGCTACTTTGATACCGATATAAAGCCGTAAGTATAAACACTAGAGCGAAATGTGTACGGTGTCAATGCGCTTTCAATTAAGTCGATTATTCTGTGCGTATAAACGTAGTAATAGTCCCACTTATTGAATCGTTTGAATTTGCTAGTAGGCCGACCATTGCATAAAAACAATTCAATGAATGAGACTGTGTGCGTGGAAATCTTTGCTCCGGTCCGCTGTTCGTATATGGGTGAAACACGCATGTGGTCACAGAGCGCTCAGTAAGCTATGGCATGTCGATCACTGCGCTAGGTAGAGAAAGAAAAGTGTGTGCTATGACATGCCCAGACTTGTTTGCCTCAGTTTGATGCCAACCGGGGTTTCTCAGTGGATATATAGTTCATGTGAATTATAATTTGAAAGTGTCGTATTTGGCTAAGGAAAAAGCAAAGCAGTATACTTAAACCAGCATTTCCAGCAGATATTGACCGGGGTTTTCGCACGACTGTTCCTGTTTCATCGTTTCTTTTTAGGAAATTCTTACCACCATATACATATGTAATATTTACACAACTATTTATGTAAATATGTATGCATTTTTTTTTTGCTTAATATATGCAAATAAAAGGAGAAAGTAAACACAACAATCATCGAGTAAATTTTTATTTATGTCAAACTGAAACTTTTTTGCCAATAATAATCATTTAATTCTACAGCAAATTCACAAAATTAATTGAAAATTTTTATCAACCGAAGCATTGTTTATATTTGCTCAACAATGATTTTATTCAACTAACAATAGGCACGTTTAGAAGGCGCAACAGCTCAGTAACTGTGCGATAGCACCTTCTGAACGCGTTGTTTTGTACTTCTGATCAAGATAGTCGTTTTGTAATTATTAACAAATATACATTTGTTCCAAGTAAATGTCTCAAGTAAATTGCAGACTTTCGTGAACTAGATATTTATTTCGCCATATCCAACTATGCCACTTGGTCACTATTACCAAATCTTGGTAATTATAACTAAACCTTTTTCTGGGTGTACGCTTTCTACTACGGCTTTCTAAAAATTTTTTGGGAAAAAAGAGTACAAGGCAACCCATGTTTGCAACAGAAATATATTCCCGTCACGTTATTTCTTGAGGAAAGAGGGAGGCAACAGGCTGTAATGTCAGATGTCAAAATTTCTTGGACACACACACGAAATAATGGCAATTTTTTTCTTGACCGTTTTCCTGCGAGCTGCGTTCTGACTTTTATATGGGAGAACATCTTTTCGAGGCACCCTTACCTATCCATCAGAATTAAAAAAGCATGCAGGTAGTGGAAATCCTTATATTTTTTCCCCCAATTGTATATGTTTTTTTTTTTTTAATTTTATAACGCCGGAGCTGATACAAAAAAAAATGTGAAAGAGTCTAATCTCTATGCCTTGCAAATTATTATTGATAAGCCTTTAAATCTCAGTGAAATAAAGGTAAGAAAATTTATAGCTATTCTGTTATACATGTCAGTGATAAAATATTCTAACGTTCCCCTCTATTGGCCGGACAAAAATGGTTTTAATCCAATAAAAAAGCCAATGAAAGACAGCAGATTTGAGACAATTCTCAGATGCATCCATTTCAATAATAAAGAAAAAAAATTATCCCGGGATCATGTTGAACATGCCAGATTGTTCAAGATAAGACTTATTATTGATTGCCTAAATGAAAAATTCGGGGCTTTTCCCATGGATCAAAGGTTGACCATTGATGAACAAATGTGTGCTACGAAAGTATCTCATTTCATGAAACAATATCTTCCAAAAAAGCCGCATAAATAGGGTTTTAAACTATTTGTCATGTGCCGTGTCAATATATTTGAATATATACACCGGGGAAACACATAACCGTCAAAATTATGTACCAGATTTAGGACCAACGGGAAATATCGTCGTTCGGTTATCCCGTAGTGTTCCTAGAAATTTCAACCATATTTTGTACTTTGACAATTTTTATACGACAATTCCGTTGGTCTCCCATTCTGCTAAAAAAGGGATTTTTTGTCTAGGTACCGTCCAACCAAATAAATAGGTAAATTGCAAGTTTATGGACAAAAAAGTCATAATGAAAAAATATTTTCCTCGCGGTTTTTACGAAGAACAAGTAGGAAGATTTTACAAAGCTAAAAAAAAGAAAATCAATGTTGCATGCATGATTATAAAAGATTGCAATGCACATATGGGCGGAGTGGATCTGATGGACAGCTTCATTGGCAGATACCGTATAAGCACGAGAAGCAGGAAATGGTATCTTCGTATTTTTTACCATGTCATTGATATGTCCGTTATAAATTCATGGCTTGTTTATAAAGACCTGAATGGTGTAGAAAACCTAAATTTATGTCAATATAGACTGCACCCAGAAAAAAGTTAGCTAAAAATATTTCCCTCAACACTTAATATGGTAACTTTAACTAAATAGGGTAACTATAACCAAATTTTGTGTTGAGGTAAATATATTTAGCTGACATTTTTCTGGGTGTGAAGTTATCGGCCGTTCTTGGCAATCCTGGTCGTGCATCCGAAACCTCCAACAGGCGTGGGAGACCTAGTGTTGGAAGCAGCGTTGAAAAGGAGCTTCAAGCATAAAAAAAGGCTAGGTCCAACCCAGTATGCTCCGCCAAAGGATCTGCGATCAGATAATTTTAGGCATTGGCCAGAAAATTGCCCTCGTGGAAGGTGCAAAATGCCTGGATGTATGGGATACACACAAACCAGCTGTGAGAAGTGTGGAGCCTCACTTTGCTTTAATAAGACTAACCCTGGCATTCAGTAAGCGGTCTCTAGTCACTAATAGTGACATTTGGTGATGAACTTGGATTTTGAGACTATTTGGTATTCAGTACGCTTTCTCACGTCTCTAGTCTCAAAAATAAGTCACTAATTTGTCAGCTGGCTAAGAGCAGGTCACAGAAATAAAAATATGGAGGAAAAGATAATTTCTTTCCATTTTATTAAGAAAAAACGCAAAAATCAAGCGAGGAAATTTGTTCAACAGCAATTTCATTAGGAAATAAACCAAAATCCTTTAATAAATAATTATAAAAATTCATTGAAAAAATAATAATTTTTTTGTTTTAAAAACATTTAAATCTAAGGATTATTCAAAAAATTAAACGAATAAAAAATACTAAATAAAAAATTAAAAAATCCTCTACGCTCGAGGAGGACTCGAACCCGGACTCTCTCGACCGGCAGCCTAATGCTTTGACCATTCGGCCATTGCGTCTGTTTGCGTGCCATGGGCAAAAGACATACATAAACGCTATCAGTTGACTGTCTGTATTTGTTTTCACCACACATTTTTGGTGAACTTTTAGTGACTCTCTCCCACTGAATACCCAAATCATCTCAAGTCACAAAAATAGTCACTAATTGCTAATCTCAAATTTAGTGACTTGATATGAGACTGACACCCCTATTCTGCAACTCTTTCGTATTCGGATTTTGCTACGAATCGTAGAAATAGTATGCTGCGATCCGAATCGTATCTTCGAACTTTCGAAATTCGTAACAATGGCATGCCTAAAAACGAACGAGTAAGCTCTTTGCGTAATTTTGTACGAAAACAATTCTGTGTCGGAGGCGAGATAAAAGGTGTGAAGCGATATATGTTTGCAGGAAATATTATTGGTCTTCATTTAAACAGATAAATTTGCTTTTCGCAAATACGTATATTTCTATCCACTGCTTTATATAAATGAGCAAAAAAGAATCTTTGTTGCCCTTATCGAGAAACTTGGGTCCGGTTTAGTTATTTGTACAATGATTTTCGGTTGTTGTGTCCAAACGCATAACCCTAATCTACTTTTACATACAAATTAAACTTAAATTTAAAATAAATGTTTCAATTTTCCGAGCAATAGTTTTTTAATTAATTCTGTTTGCACTATGCACTTTTTTGTAAATTTCGATGTGGGTTCTGCGCAAAAATACTGTGGATGGCGTAGCCGGAGTTATGTGCACAAGAAATGTTGTATGCCTTTGACATGCGGAAGCCCCTCTTCTCCGGCAACACAGAGAGGAGAATTATACTTAGTAAGGGTTATAATCCCTAAGCGCGTCCGAAGGCAGAAACAAGCGCAACAGGTGGTGGACCCAACAAAGTGCATTTTTTCAATGGATAGGAAGAAGCTGTTATTGCACTAACTGGATTGAGAACCAATTCTTCAGGCATAGGAGGTTGTGGTTGAACAATAAAACCAGAAGCTGACATAGATGCGTCCATGGTTACTATGCCCGACAGCTCCGCATATCTTTGTGAATTCACTTCCATAGCGCGCTCTTACTCTGCTGCTATAATTGCAAATGGAATAGAATCCCTCATTTCCTTCAAAATATATATATAATAAAATAAAAAAAATTTTACAATAAAGAAGCACTTGATGAATGTTTTGTTAGTTCCTTTCCACTTTGTTTTCCTTCATACAGTTGTCTTCGAAAAACAACTGCTAGCTGGCAATGCTGCACAGGTTTCCGCAAGTGTTGCAGCACGTCGATTTTTCGTTTTTCGTAACGTAGCTACGAACTACGAATTACGAAAATTCGGGTTCCAGAATTGGGTGATAAACTATTAAAAACGAATATTTGTTGCCCCTCTTCGAGAAACTTGGGTCCGGTTTAGTTAATGTACAACGATTTTCGGTTGTTGTGTCCAAACGCATAACCCGAATCTAAAAACTTTACCATACACGTGTAATTAAAGGATTCACATTTTATTTAAGATAAATGTTTCAAATTTGCTACCACTAGCTTATTAATAAACTCGGTTTGCACTATGCACTTTTTTGCAAATTTCGACGTGGGTTCTGCGCAAAAGTACTGTGGACGGCGTAGCCGGAGTGATATGCACAAGAAATGTTGTATACCTTTGACATGCGGAAGCCCCTCTTCCCCGCAACACAGAAAGGAGAATTCTACTTAGTAAGGGTTATAATCCCTAACAACAACAACAGGTGGTGGACCTAACAAAGTGCATGTTTTCAATGTCTTGGAAGAAGCTGTTATTGCATTAACTGGATTGAGAACCAGAGCTTCAGGCATAGGAGGAGTTCTGGCTCGTGGTTCAACAATTCAACCAGAAGCTGACATAGATGCGCCCATGGTGACTATGCCCGACAGCTCCGCATACCTTTGTGAATCTATTGCCATAGCGCCCGCTTACTCTGCTACTATAATTGCAAATACATCAGAATTTTCCTCAAAATATATAAAATTAACCAATTTTACAATAAGCGAGCACGTGATGAGTGTTTTTTTAATTCCTTTCCACTTGGTTTTCCTTCATTCAGCTATCTTCGAAAAACAACTGATAGCTGGCAATGCTGCACATGTTTCCGCAAGGGTTGCAGCATGTGGGTTTTTCGTTTTTCGTAGCCTAGCTACGAATTACGAATTACGAAAATTCGGTTTCTAGAATAAGGGGGTGAATTACTGAATCCCAGGGTAAGGAACCATTGAATCAACTCAAATAACAGGTACTACTTAGTAAGGGACGATTCACAATACATGAATCTGTTATTAGTTTTGGTAGAACGAAGCATATTATTGAATATGATACGGCCGAAAATTTAATGACCATTCTAAAAGAATTTTTACAACCATATATTGTAACTTCAATACATTGTACACCGGAGACCTATATGAAATTAAGGCTAAATTAAAGGAAACATTTACAAACAAATTTTTGTATGCAAAAAATTTTCCCATGGATATATTAAATAGAGAAGATCAGGGAATAATAATTGAGCAAACACATAGTAGAGCACATAGAAGTTCCGAGCAAATTTCTACTTCATATTATTGGCCTGAAATGCATAAACAGTTTAAGCAATACATCAGAAATTGTGAAACCAACTGAGTAAACAATGACTAAGAAAAAAAGTTGCAACTGCAAAACAACTGCAGCTGAATAAATAATGAAACTTAATATGTTCAATAAGGCAATTCCAAAAAACCCTATTTTTTATGCTATAAATAAGATCCTGCAAAACAACTGCAGCTGAATGAATAGTATGACTAAGAAATAAAGTTGCAACTGCAAAACAACTGCAGCTGAATAAATAATGAAACTTAATATGTTCAATAAGGCAATTCCAAAAAACCCTATTTTTTATGCTATAAATAAGATCCTGCAAAACAACTGCAGCTGAATGAATAGTATGACTAAGAAATAAAGTTGCAACTGCAAAACAACTGCAGCTGAATAAATAATGAAACTTAATATGTTCAGTAATGAAATTCCAAAACAACTAATTTGAAATTATAACTAAAAATCATGTAAACATAATTTTAAGCTATAAATCAGATTATTTTTGAATAAAGACCAGTTTGGTTTCAGTCTTTCAAGAAGACGTATGTTTTAAATTATTTTTAAAACATACAGCGGATTCACCCAAAGTTAACTTGTATGTGTACAAGCATTTGTTTTGTGGTTGCCAATGAGAGGGGTGTTCAAGGAGGCATAGTAGAGTGAAAAGACTAAATGATAAGAATTGAAGTTTGGAGTTTTCGTGTTTTAGTATTATTAGTTTTCTTACTAATTAATTTTTTTTATCTTAAGTTTTTTTTTGGCGAAGTCGTATTTTTATTTTTTTTTATCAATTGGAATCTCATAGCTATGCCTTTGAATTTAAGAGGAAATTTGTTCACATATTAAGTCGGCTTGGTTAATTTATCGGAATTTCGCATTCATTTTTTTAATATTTTTTTCATATAACATTAACTTTGTTCGAACAAAGAGTTCGTTAAATTTATTAGATATTTAGTCCTTTTTTCATTTACTTAGTTTTTATTCTATTTAGCCATATATTAGTTCATGCATTAAATTATATTTCGATTGTTACTGAATAAATGTAAAAGGGCATAAATGAATGGATTTGGTAATTATATGAATAAATGAAGGGTTGTTTGCTTAGGATGAAGTGGTAAAAGGTAATATTTAGTGTAGGTGTTACACCTTGGCGCAAGAGGGGACGAGAGGGCGTTGACGAAATGCCAGGACAGAGACAGGACTCATAGACGAATAGACCGACGGATTACTTCAGGCTAAGGAGGCGCTGCAAATGTGCAGGAGTCGGCGCAGCGCCCATGGCTGAGCAGGTATAACACGCAGAGGGGGTGGGATGGCTCGCCCTGACGGGTCGGGCCTCATCGGACAGCTTTCCTTCAACTTTTCCTCAATTCTCTTCTTTCCATGTTTAGTTTAAATGATCAGGCATGATACCTTTTTTGTGTGTGTTGGGGCCCAACGTGGGACCACTAGTATTTATTTCAAGTTACCACATCTTCTTTTACTTTTAACTGTTAGTGTCTTTTCTTGTTCTTCTATTTCTTTTTCATCTTTTTTCTCTTGTTTTTCTCCTTTTCTTCAATTGCCCTGTCCTTCCTTCTGGCTATGTACCGGACGAGTTAGGGTCATAAGGGCAACGTCACTTGCGGTCACCGTAAGTGACTAGTACTAGAGGGGCAAACAGGGGGAGAGTGAACACCGCGGTTTCGAAGTGCCTTCGCTGTTGCTTCAACGCCTTGTCGAAGTGGGACTCGAAGTTGTGGTGTCACTATTGGTTTATGTTGCCAGAATTCGTGAAGGCCAACCACGAGCTACCTAGCGTGAGATCCAGCATTGCGCATTAGAGGGGTTTGAGGTAAATCTTCACGGGGGTAAAGGGCATCCGCCGCTGGAGTTGCGGCGATGTCGGTTGACATGCCACACTATATTGAGAGTAGGACGGGGTTAGGTGACAATAACATAGGACTGGGGACATACTGACCAGAGCTGTGTAAGTGTGAAATCATTTTCAATTTTAAATCAACAATTTTTTTCTATCCAGTTTTCATTACTTATTCTTCGCTTAGGATTGAGGTTTAAAATTTTTGAATTTTCCATTCTCTCAAAGCAGTTATGAATTCACACATCAACATATTCATAGCAAGATTGAAAAAACC
>NW_016157480.1:202229-210407 GCF_001687245.7 Rhagoletis zephyria
GTTTTCGATTTTTCATGTATCTGCTGTTGTACCATATACGTGGTTCACGTGACAGACATAAACTGTCATATATCATGAACCGCTGGACCGAATTCGGGCACACTTCACATAACCCATCTGCATGATAGTCCGAATATACCGTTTAAATTTGGAGAATTCGTGCACTTATTTTTTTATTTAAGATGGGGAGTATGGAATTATTTCATATGTCTCTATACCAATTCCAGTAATCTACCACAAATATTTCAAGAGATATACCAGATGAAAATTTTTGTTAGTATGGGT
Organism: Rhagoletis zephyria; assembly: GCF_001687245.7. Taxonomy (NCBI): domain Eukaryota; kingdom Metazoa; phylum Arthropoda; class Insecta; order Diptera; family Tephritidae; genus Rhagoletis; species Rhagoletis zephyria. The sequence goes on from NW_016157480.1 coordinate 202,515, forward strand.
GGTGCTATCCCCCCTTTTCCGAACTCGGGGAAACTTAACACAAACCATCTGCATAATAGCCCGACTAGGCCATATAAATTTGGTTGAAATCTTGCACTTCTTTTTTATATATAAGATGGGAGGTGCCACGCCCTCTTTTCCAGCACCGCCCATTTTTCTCCGTGAGTATGGAATTATTTGATATACCTCTATACCAATTTCCAGTACTCTACCACAAATATTTCCAGAGATATACAACATAAAAATTTTAGTTAGTATGGGAGGTGCCACACCCCCTTTTACGAATTCGGGCCAACTTCACATAAACCATCTGGATGATAGCCTGAATATGCCGTATAAATTTGGTTGAATTCGGTGAAGCCGTTATCAAGTTATAAGCTCACACCAGAAACGTGTACTTATTTTTATACATAAGATACATATGCCTTTTCCAAATTTGGGAAAACTCCACATAAAATATCTGCATGATGGCCCGAATACGCTTTATGAATTTGGTTGAATTCGGTTAAGCCGTTCTCAAGTTATAAGCTAACTCACTAATTTTTATATATAAAATACAGGCGCCACGCCCCCTTTTCCGAATTCAAGCAAACTTCAGATAAACCATCTGCATGATAGTCCGAATATGCCGCATAAATTTGGTTGAATTCAATAAAGCCGTTCTCAAGTTATATGGTCACAACAAAAACGTTCTCTTATTTTTATATTTTAGTTAGTATTGGTGGTGCCACGCCCGATTTTCCGAATTCGGGAAAACTTCGCATAAACCATCTGCATGATAGATCGAATATGCCACATAAATTTGGTTGAATTCGGTGAAGCCGTTCTCAAGTTATGAGGTCACACCAAAAACGTGCACTTTTTTTTATATATAAGATTGGACATTTATCATNGCCCGACTAGGCCATATAAATTTGGTTGAAATCTTGCACTTCTTTTTTATATATAAGATGGGAGGTGCCACGCCCTCTTTTCCAGCACCGCCCATTTTTCTCCGTGAGTATGGAATTATTTGATATACCTCTATACCAATTTCCAGTACTCTACCACAAATATTTCCAGAGATATACAACATAAAAATTTTAGTTAGTATGGGAGGTGCCACACCCCCTTTTACGAATTCGGGCCAACTTCACATAAACCATCTGGATGATAGCCTGAATATGCCGTATAAATTTGGTTGAATTCGGTGAAGCCGTTATCAAGTTATAAGCTCACACCAAAAACGTGTACTTATTTTTATACATAAGATACATATGCCTTTTCCAAATTTGGGAAAACTCCACATAAAATATCTGCATGATGGCCCGAATACGCTTTATGAATTTGGTTGAATTCGGTTAAGCCGTTCTCAAGTTATAAGCTAACTCACTAATTTTTATATATAAAATACAGGCGCCACGCCCCCTTTTCCGAATTCAAGCAAACTTCAGATAAACCATCTGCATGATAGTCCGAATATGCCGCATAAATTTGGTTGAATTCAATAAAGCCGTTCTCAAGTTATATGGTCACAACAAAAACGTTCTCTTATTTTTATATTTTAGTTAGTATTGGTGGTGCCACGCCCGATTTTCCGAATTCGGGAAAACTTCGCATAAACCATCTGCATGATAGATCGAATATGCCACATAAATTTGGTTGAATTCGGTGAAGCCGTTCTCAAGTTATGAGGTCACACCAAAAACGTGCACTTTTTTTTATATATAAGATTGGACATTTATCATTTATCAACAGTTTTGGGCTATTTTATCCAAACTTTTTAAACTTTGAATTTGGATTAAATTTTTTTTTGGATTCTGAGTTTAATTTTTGGTAGTCTTAAACTTTGAGATTTCCGTTTCTACCTTATACTTCGATTTTCCCATATTTTTATTTTACTATTTCCGTTAAGTTCACAAAGTTGGAAAATTTTGATTTTGGATTAAATTTTTGAGTTTTTAAGTTTTAATTTAAAGCATTAAATTCTGGCATTTTTTATTGTTGTTGAATTTTCACTTCCGCTTTAAGTTTGCTAGTTTTAAACATAATTTTTGGATTTTTTTTCAGCTTACCATTAATTCCTAAGTTTAAATTTATCGTACTTCGATCTTTATTTCATATTTTGAGTTAATCCTATTACAGAATTATAGCGTCTGTGTTGCGGTTAATTTTTTTCTCTATTTTATTTTTCTTTTAATTCTTGATTTTGAAGTTATATCGTGATCTCTCGGTTTTCAGTCAGGTTAAATATAGATTTTTCTTTACGGTTTGAGATTTATATCAACATTGGATACAGTTTTTTTTTCATTCATTGGATTTCTGGATTCTATGTAATTAGTATTTTGTAGCGTTTGGTGTTTTGGTTCAGCGTTATTACTCAAATTTGTGTACAGGTGTAAGTGTTGGGTGGTTGACGAGCGAGAGGCTGAGGATAGTGTGTTTGTAGGCGGCCTGGGTTTGCTTGACTCCAATGGCAGGGTTACGAGAAGTATTGCAAGGGCCCTGGAAAACCAAATTGTTGGGTCAATATTCACACAAACTGACACCGGCATTCCACATCCGGTGGATTTTGTCCCCACGGACTACCTAAATAGGTGTACTGAGCAAATATTTCGAACAGCCAGCCGGGAGTCATGCCAACCCGCTATTAGGGTAATCGACCACTTAGCTCTTAGCGTAAAAGATAGTAGCCTCACTTTCTCAAGAAAAATAGAAGAACTGGGTGGCATGTCTGAGCTGGAAAATTCAGGGGTTAACATGCCACAAAACGAACAGCAACCAGGGGGCTCAATGTCTCAAGGTAGCGGGCCGAGTTCTGCAGCCATTAACGTGGAACAGCTGAGTCGATTAATGGCGATGATGGCACAATAAGGCAGAATGCGTGAACGAGGTCAGCCACGTAAGAGAGAATGTTCAGAACCTCAACAACCAGGTATCTGAAGTTGAGACTTCGATGTGAGCTCCAGCGGTTCGACCAGCCACAGCATCGACACCCCAAGTTAGAAACGAGAACTCGGCAGGGGACAGGCACCACTCTGGGAATAGAGAGGAGTCACAAGAATACGAAGACTCGCGGTCGAGGGATGAAACCAGATCATGGAAAAAAATAGATTTGGAAAAGTGGCATGTCAAATTTGATGGTACTTCTAAAAGCATGGTGGTAGAGAGTTTTATTTTCCGAGTAGAGAAGATGAGGGAGCAGCACGGTATCTCTTACTACCGCTTGTTTACTGATTTTCATTGCCTGGTCACTGGCAGTGCCTTGAATTGGTACTGGCAAGTGCTCGAGGATCACGCAGATGATCGCAATTTTGGATACTTTGAGCTCAAAGCCGAGTTGCTAGGCCACTTCAGGACTGCCGAGTCGGATTATGGGTTTATCCGGGAAATAATGGGGAGAAAGCAGACTCCCCAAGAGAGCTTCGAGGAGTTATACACAACCTCACCTTCTCTCAAAATCTCAAGCCGTACCTCGCGAATCTGACGTTTGCGTCCCGATCGACGACTCTTACGGAATTAAAGTCAGAGTGCAAACGTGCGGAAAAGGTCATTAAAGAAAACAGGAATAGACCGAAGGCAATTAATGAGTTAGAGTTAATAGATGAGAAGGAAGGGGAAAGTAGAACAAAGAAGTGTAGAGGCGATTAATAGGACCCAGTGCAATAAACCTCAACATGCAGAGTTTTCCCGTCCAGTAATTTTAATGTGCAAAAACCCACTATCCATTTGTTTTGTCCGTCTCCTTTCCATCTGATGTTGTGTCTTAAGTGTGGTCTTCCCGTCGACTATTATGTTAAAAGCCCAATTGACGCCCAGAAGGAAGATAAGTGTATGTCCAGGTTTCATGATATGGTCTGTTTTGCGTGTGGAAGTAATGCGTCATTTTGTGTCTACAAGCCAAACCCGGGAAACCCGGAGCTGGCAGAGATATCCGGGAATAAACCAGTGTCGAGCTCAGTGAGTATTTTAAAGAGAGAAGTGGATAGTAGGATAGATGAAGAAAGATTAGGTACACGAAGAGATAGAGAAATCAATAGTTTGCACGAAAGGAAATTAGTATATGAAGAAGCCCGAAGGAGCTTATTCTGCGAGGAGATAATTAAGGAGAAAAATAATAGAAATTACGAAAATATTAGGAAAATGAGGGAAAAAAGGAAGAACCTAAGAAGAATAAGCAAAAAGATCATATCCACGATAGTAACGCTTAAAGGAGATAATAGGTTTTTTGCAAAAACAAAAATCGGAAATCATGAAGTTTTCGCGCTCCTCGACTCAGGTGCAGGTGCCTGAAAAACTCCTCGAAGGCAAGGAGGGCCTCATAATTCCGATTAAAAGACCGAACATCAAAACGGTCAGTGGGGGGAAGTGTCTGTAGTAGGAGTTATCACACTGCCAGTCGTTTGGGACAATGTTACTAGGGATCTCGAATTTTTAATTGTACCGGGACTTCAACAGGAGGTGTACCTGGGCGTGGACATCTGGCAGGCGTTTGACATGAGCGTCGTGAGTAAGGGTATGACTGCGAGTGTGAATGGTTCGGCCGTTGCGGAGTTAGTACCCGCCGAGGGCGACTTGACTTTCGATGCGGTGCAGCAGGACTTAACCCATGACCAGAGTATGGCCTTAGAACGGGTTAAAGCCCAATTTCCCTCCTTTGCTGTGCTTGGGTTGGGCTAGACGCATATGGAGGAGCATGTGATTGAAGTGACCTATGAAAATCTCCCAGTAATACAGAAGCTGATATATGCAGAATTGGATAGAATTCTAGAGATGGGGGTGATAGAAGAGAGCAATAGAAGCTGGAATTCTCTAGTCTCGCTAGTAGTAAAGGGTACCAAAAATAGGCTTTGCCTCGATGCCAGAAAGATCAATGTGAGAACCATAAAGGATGCATACCCACTCCCTCATATTGACGGCATTTTAAGCCGATTACAAAACACGCGGTTTATTTCCGCTATCGATTTGAAGGGTGCATTCTGGCAAATACACTTGAAGAACAAGTCAAGAGTGAAAACTGCATTCACAGTACCTGGGAGACCCCTTTATCACTTCAAGGTCATGCCTTTCGGGTTGTGCAATGCTGCACAACGTATGTGTAGACTTATGGACAAGGTTTTACCCGCTTCACTACATGAGTCCGTGTCCGTGTATTTAGATGATTTGCTTGTTTGTTCTGAAGATTTTTTGCCCTTTTGTCTTTGTTAGAGAAAGAAGTTAAGTATCTCCGTGAATCTAAATTGACTATAAACTTTGAAAAGAGTAAGTTTTGTTTTAAGGAAGTGAGGTATCTCGGATATGTTGTTGGGAATAGGTGTATCCGCACAGATGCAAACAAAATAGCGGCAGTTAGAGACTTTCCGGAACCACGAACCCCGAAGCAACTCCGGCGGTTCCTGGGGATGTCAGGGTGGTACCGTAGATTCATTCAAGACTACGCGACTATTGCAGCACCGCTGCACGACTGCCTCACAAAAGATAAAATAAAGAAGTTTACGGTGACTGACGGCGCTAGAATAGCCTTTGAACGGTTAAAACAGAGCCTAATTTCGGCTCCTGTTCAGACGCACCCAGACTTCAACCGCCACATCTATATTCAATGCGACGCATCAACTGACGGTGTGGGCGGAGTACTCTTCCAGTTGGATGATGAAGGCAACGAGCACCCAATATCTTATTTCTCGGCGAATTTGAAAAAGGTGCAACGAGACTACAGCAGCACCGAATTGGAATGCTACGCGGCGGTGCTTAGTGTAAAAAGATTTAGGCCATGTGTTGAGGGACTATCCTTCACGGTAATCACTCATCACGCGAGTCTGAAATGGTTGATGAACCAGAAGGATCTTTCCGGCAGACTCGCGAGGGTGAGCTTGAAATTCCAAAGCTTTAATTTTGATATACAAAACCGGATGGGGTCTCAAAACGTCGTGCCAGATACGTTATCACGTGCGACATGGAAGAAATAACCAAGAATAGCCGAATGCTAGATGTGTGTCTTGATTCGCCATTCTTAAAAACAAAAGACCGTGACAGACAACCGCGACAAGCTACCAGAATTGACTATATCGGACGGCTGCGTATATAAACGGTAGCAGTTTAACACGGTGGATAAATTTCAGCAGGATCACGCCTGGAAACTTTGGGTTCCGAGGGAGTTGCGTCGTGGGCTAGTGGAATCCTCACATGATTCACCATCCGCTGGTCAAGGGGGTGTTCACAAAACACTGTCCAGGATCCGGGAAAAGTATTATTGGCCAGGAATGGTAAATGACGTGCGAAATTATGTGAAGAAATATGATATTTGTAAAGGCAACAAATCCCAAAATATTTTCAACGTTTATTTATTGATTTTATGGGGCCATATCCGCGTATGTGTTGTGGTAATGTATTTGCGTTTGTTTGTTTAGATCATTTCACCAAATTTGTGTATTTGCTGTATGGGATGAGTGCCCCTTTAGTTAAGCGCTGCAACAACCAAGTATTTTAACACCATATACATTTATTAAATTTGTTTACTTTTGATTAAAAATCTTAATCTACCAGAAATATATGCATTTACTTCTGTTTGTAAATAGTCCATATTTGGAAAAAATAAGTTAATTGTAAAATCAATAATTTTTAAAGAAAGCATTCTAAATATGAACGAAACAAATACTACTGATTTACCAGACCCGTGCTCCACCTATCGGCAAAATTTTTAGTGCACTTATTCCTTTTCATGTGGTTAACATACTTTCTAAATATGAACCAAATCGGACTATAAATACGAGATTTTCAAATATGTCGACTCCTGCGCCACCTATCGGATCGATCAAAAATATTTCGAATACCCCAGCAGTTACGAGGCTGCACAAGGTTCTACCTAGAAGAACGGTGGAAACGGAACTTGCGCTAAAACGCAGTGACGGCACCTACACTATAACCTTGGAAGAGAGAGCTATCACTCTGCTTGAGGCACACTTCCCAGAGGTCACTCCCGTTGAACTGGAGCCAGAGATTGAGCGGACCAGGCCGCGACCATCTGACTGGAAACTGGCCAGAAGTATATTCACCCAGAATTCAGTCGGATAGGCGCTGGGCTCTTTTGTGCGGTTTAAAACCCCAGGGGTGGATGGCGTCCGGCCAATCATTCTGCAACAGGGTGGAGAGAACCTAACACTGCACCTGGTGGATGTAATGAGAAGCTGCCTTGCGGAAGCTTACATTCCACAGCTGTGGCGAAGAGCGCGAGTAATCTTTATCCCGAAAGTGGGTAAAAGAGATAATTCGCTAGCAAAGTCATTCAGACCAATAAGTCGAACCTCCTTTGTTTTGAAGGCAATGGAGAAGATAGTGGACAACTAGTTATATCAGATATAACATTCTGAATTCCTTGCCAGCACGCATACAGAGTTGGTATGTCCACGGACACAGCCCTTTACCAACTGACAACGGAGGCCTTTGAATGTGGAGAAATAGTGCTATGTGCTATCCCCCTTGTAGTGGATAAACTCCTCCAGCTTCTCTCTGACAATGGCATCCGCTGCTAGGGCTATGCGGACGATATAGTGATCATTGCCAGAGCGAAGTTTGAGAGCACCCCTCTGCAACATCGTTCAACGAGGCTTAAGATTAACAAAAGAATGGTGTAGCATGACAGCTAAGCAAAACAAAATGTTCACACAATATTAAGTAAAAAGTTCAATATACTTTTGGCAATAACTAGGCCAAAGTACTCAAATCAATTTAGCTTGCGCTGCACTTCTCCAATAACATAAACTCGATTGAACCCATATACATTTATGTATGCATGCACAACAACGTAGAATCATAAGCATGACTAACAACTTAGAAATGTAAGTTTGTAAATTAGATTACTCATAAGGTAGATTGTAAGCATATAAAAGAACGGCGATGAGCCGAATAAAACATTCC
>NW_016157480.1:214191-232984 GCF_001687245.7 Rhagoletis zephyria
CTCATTTATCCATTTTAATAAACAGGCACACAAACCAAAGAAAACTAAATACAACATATCATGTTCAAAATACAAAAAAAAGTCTGTACAATAAAGACACATGTGAAACAAATGTAAACAAAATAAAGTGAGAAAACCTTTTTCCAATAGCATAACAATAAACGATAAGCTAAGTGAGCCAAACATTTTATTACCTAATAATTAATTGTTACTGAATAAGTCATTGAAATAGAATACTCATACATTAACCCAAATGTATGAGCATCTTTTAAAGAGAGGAGGTGTAGCATGACAGCTAAGCAAAACAAAATGTTCACACAATATTAAGTAAAAAGTTCAATATACTTTTGGCAATAACTAGGCCAAAGTACTCAAATCAATTTAGCTCGTTGGAACCCATATACATTTATGTATGCATGCACAACAACGTAGAATCATAAGCATGACTAACAACTTAGAAATGTNATATGGTAATAGAGGGGAATGAAGCGGCGAACTGTTTCGCTAGAGAGGAATCATTGTGGGGCATTTTAATGCTCACCTAAATGCGGCTGTAGAGCTAAGACAATACTAAACTCCTTCCAATCTTTACAATGGTGTGCTAAGTTAGGGCTGAGTATAAATCCAGCTAAGACTGCCATCGTTCCATTTACTAGGAAAAGGGCCCTACCAGGCATGAGGGACATTATCTTGGATGGGGTCGTGGCCAATGTCGCCAGCGAAATGAAGTACCTAGGACTAATCTTGGACACCAAACATATATGAAAGAAACACGTGGATGCGACCACATCCAAGGCCACGAAAGCATTAATGCTGTGTAAGTATCTTCGGGAAAAGCCTGGGGTTTTAGCCCCTGGATCCTAAGATGGCTTTACACCATGATAGGACAGCCAATATTGACATATGGGCATTAGCTTGTGTTTCAAGAACCGCTCTGGCTACTGTGAGACAATCGCTCACTAAGCTACAACGACTGGCATGTGTATGCATAACGGGAGCGATGCGCACGTGTCCGACGACACCGCTGGAAGTGGTCCTTGAACTCGATCCCCATTATATAACCATAGAACAGTTTGCCAAAGGAACTCTGCTCAATTTTGCCACAGAGGGATATGGAAGAGGTAAGGTCATTTCCTCCAGGGACATGGCGAGGCTAGGGTCCTCGCTCACGCAACCCCTGCTTCCGAGGGATAACATATGCAGAACTACAGTTTTTGAAAGAAAGTTTAAAATTGAGTTAAGCAGTAAAGCAACCTGGAGTACCTCCTCCTTCGAGAGACTTCTTCAGGATAGTACCCTGCAGTGGTAAACAGACGACTCAAAGATCCCAGAAGGAATAGGGGCTGAAATCTCCGGACCTAGATCTCAATCCCTATGGGGAAATACCCGAGCATATTTCAAGCTGAAGGCTTCGCCATCTATTTGTGTGCGGAGACCATCATAAGTAAAGAATACCGTAATGAGAGAATTGTGATTGTTAGTGACAGTCAGGCGGCACTTCAGAGTCTTTTATCCTTTGAAATCAAATCGTCTCTAGTCCTTGAGTGCATAGAGTAGCTCAACTCCCTTGGTGGACGCAACTACATCAAACTGGCGTGGGTACCCGGCCATATGGTAATAGAGGGGAATGAAGCGGCGAACTGTTTCGCTAGAGAGGCATCATTGTGGGGCATTTTAATGCTCACCTAAATGCGGCTGTAGAGCTAAGACAATACTAAACTCCTTCCAATCTTTACAATGGTGTGCTAAGTTAGGGCTGAGTATAAATCCAGCTAAGACTGCCATCGTTCCATTTACTAGGAAAAGGGCCCTACCAGGCATGAGGGACATTACCTTGGATGGGGTCGTGGCCAATGTCGCCAGCGAAGTGAAGTACCTAGGACTAATCTTGGACACCAAACATATATGAAAGAAACATGTGGATGCGACCACATCCAAGGCCACGAAAGCATTAATGCTGTGTAAGTATCTTCGGGAAAAGCCTGGGGTTTTAGCCCCTGGATCCTAAGATGGCTTTACACCATGATAGGACAGCCAATATTGACATATGGGCATTAGCTTGTGTTTCAAGAACCGCTCTGGCTACTGTGAGACAATCGCTCACTAAGCTACAACGACTGGCATGTGTATGCATAACGGGAGCGATGCGCACGTGTCCGACGACACCGCTGGAAGTGGTCCTTGAACTCGATCCCCTTTATATAACCATAGAACAGTTTGCCAAAGGAACTCTGCTCAATTTTGCCACAGAGGGATATGGAAGAGGTAAGGTCATTTCCTCCAGGGACATGGCGAGGCTAGGGTCCTCGCTCACGCAACCCCTGCTTCCGAGGGATAACATATGCAGAACTACAGTTTTTGAAAGAAAGTTTAAAATTGAGTTAAGCAGTAAAGCAACCTGGAGTACCTCCTCCTTCGAGAGACTTCTTCAGGATAGTACCCTGCAGTGGTAAACAGACGACTCAAAGATCCCAGAAGGAATAGGGGCTGAAATCTCCGGACCTAGATCTCAATCCCTATGGGGAAATACCCGAGCATATTTCAAGCTGAAGGCTTCGCCATCTATTTGTGTGCGGAGACCATCATAAGTAAAGAATACCGTAATGAGAGAATTGTGATTGTTAGTGACAGTCAGGCGGCACTTCAGAGTCTTTTATCCTTTGAAATCAAATCGTCTCTAGTCCTTGAGTGCATAGAGTAGCTCAACTCCCTTGGTGGACGCAACTACATCAAACTGGCGTGGGTACCCGGCCATATGGTAATAGAGGGGAATGAAGCGGCGAACTGTTTCGCTAGAGAGGCGGCAGCCGTTACTCCAGTTGGCCTAGAACCCTTCCTGGGAGTGGATCCCAACACTATTAAAGAAGAGCTCAGGGAAGAGAGGAACAATATGAGGGACTCAAACTGGCAGAGTTCGGTAGGTATGAGACAGGCAAAAAGCCTGCTAGGAGGGTATAACAAGAGGAGATTCAAGAGCTTAATTAGCCTCCTAAGAAGAGGCTGAGAATACTAACAGGTTTTCTTACAGGACTCTGAAGACTAAGAGGGTATCTGTATAAGCTGGGGATACGATCAAATGACCTTTGCCGGTTCTGCGACGTTTCCAGTGATACACCACTCCACATCCTAATCGAGTGAGGTGCAGTCAGCAGAAGACGGGAGAGGAGTTTAGACTCAATGTGGCCACAGTTAGAGCACATTCACTCCTTATCCCCGAAGAAGCTTTGGAACTTTCTGAGGGATCTTGGATTGCAGGAAGTATTTTGAAGAGCGGAGGGCGCAATAGATAATTAGGTCGCAGTGCATACCTCATCATATTATCTATCTATTTCCGGGTTTATAATTTCTATGAAAATATGACGTTCTGTCTGCATTGCCTAGTACAAACGTTCAGACCTTTCGCAACAACAAGCAGAGAAATTAAAAATTTTCCCATTGCCTTCATACATGTGTGTATATCTAGAATTTGGTGTGCACACTCCCCTATCCACCATGCGACGGTATGTCATACTTGACATGTAGTGCAGACAAGTCTGCTTGTGTATATTCTGCTTGAAGCATACCCTCGGATCGTGCATAGGCGAGTATGCAGAAAAAATTCTAGGCCTGTATCAGTGTTGATAATTTCATCACAATTGTACTTTTTTGATACTGTTGTGTCACAGCTTATCGCACTTTATGAGACTCATTTATCAAACGCCGGATTACAGCTCCGATTCTAATTGGAGCTCCGCGGCTGTGTATATGTACAAGTAGCTGGGCTACAAGTGGAGTTACAAACTCCAAGTAGCTTACCGCACTTTATGAGACTCATTTATTAAACGCCGGGTTACAGCTCCGATTCCAATTGGAGCTCCGCTGCTGTTTATATGTACAAGTAGCTGGGCAACAAGTGGAGTTACAAACTCCAAGTAGCTTATCGCACTTTAAGAGACTTTATTAAACGCCGGGTTTCAGCTCCGATTCCAATTGGAGCTCCGCTGCTGTTTATATGTACAAGTAGCTGGGCAACAAGTGGAGTTACAAACTCCAAGTAGCTTATCGCACTTTAAGAGACTTTATTAAACGCCGGGTTTCAGCTCCGATTCCAATTGGAGCTCCGCTGCTGTTTATATGTACAAGTAGCTGGGCTACAAGTGGAATTACCAATTCCAAGTATCCTGCCTTTTTCGGTTCCTGCTATATTGAAAAGTATTCCTTGATGCATGAACTTAGAAAATATCTGTTTCAAACTTTTTAAAAAGTTCACTTCATACTGTTTTCAGGTAAAAAACACAACTTCATCTATTTGGTAAAATAATTAAAAATAATCAAACAATTAAAAATAATCAAATAATTAAAAAAACAATTTGATTGATTTTGATTATTTGATTATTTCCAATTCTTTTATTATTTTTTTTTTAATGGTAATTAATCATCATTATTTTTGATAATTATAATTAATAATTAGTTATTAATGACTGGGTTATGTAAGAAAATTAAAATAATCATTAAAATTAAAAAAATGCAAAAAAATTAATGATTACTCATCGTAATGGAAATTTAACAGCTCTGCCTGAAACTTCCCTCTGGCAATGATCACTATATCGGTTTCAGCAAATTCTAGTGTGCAGCCGGTTGCAGATCACCGGCTGTACATTTCTTCTTTCCAGTTCCGTGCACACCCCCGAGTGAGACGTATTGTCTAACGACCCTTCTATGTCGAGGAACGCACATAGCACTATTTCTCCACATTCAAAGGCCTCCCGAATCTCCGTTGTCAGTTGATAAAGGGCTGTGTCCGTGGACCTAACAACCCAGTATGCGTACTGACAAGGATGTAGGGGTGTTACTTTCAGAATGTTATATCTGATATAGTTGTCCACTATCTTCTCCATTGCCTTCAAAACAAAGGAGGTTCAACTTATTGGTCTGAATGACTTTGCTAGCGAATAATCTCTTTTACCCACTTTCGGGATAAAGATTACTCGCGCCCTTCGCCACAGCTGTGGAATGTAAGCTTCCGCAAGGCAGCTTCTCATTACTTCCACCAGGTGCAGTGTTAGGTTCTCTCCACCATGTTGCAGCATGACTGGCCGGACGCCATCCACTCCTGGGGTTTTAAATCGCACAAAAGAGCCCAGCGCCCATCCGCCCATCCGACTGAATTCTCTGTGAATATACTTCTGGCCAGTTTCCAGTCAGATGGTCGCGATCTGGTCCGCTCAATCTCTGGCTCCAGTTCAATGGGAGTGGCCTCTGGGGAGTGTGCCTCAAGCAGAGTGATAGCTCTTTCTTCCCAGCTTATAGTGTAGGTGCCGTCACTGCGTTTTAGCGCAAGTTCCTTTTCCACCGTTCCTCTAGCTAGAATCTTTTGTAGCCTCGTAGCTGCTGGGGTATTCAGAATACCTTCACGGAAGGTTATAAAACGGGCTCTCTTCGCCTTCCTAATCTCCTTGCTGTAGATAGTTAGTTTAGCTGCATACTCATCCCAGTCTCCCGTACGCTTGGCCTTGTTGAAGAGTTTACGTACCTCTTTCCAGAGCGCTGAGAGCTTCCTTGACCACCACGCTGTTTTGGTCGCCACGTTTTATTTGGTATCGGGGCAGCTATAGTTAAAGGCGTCGGTCATTATGTCCGTTAGCCTGTTAACCTTATTTTCTAGCGAAATACAGCGCTCTCTTCTATATTCCCCCTAAGTCCGGTAAGTTTAAAGCTCTCTATATTTATCCCAGTTAGCATTTCTGGGGTTCCTCATCGGAGCGTAAGCCCTGACTTCCGCTCCCAGCAAGAATTGGATAATTCTATGGTCAGACATAGAGGGCTCCATGGACACCCTCCATTGTTTGACCAGATCGTTACCCATATTGTTGCTGAGGGTAAGGTGTCAGCACTTCTCGGCAGGAAGATAGACATACTGTGCAACGGTGGAATGTCATCGTCACGTTTGACACACAATACGGCCCCTTCCAGATTTCTAGCTTAGGTGCAGCCTCCTCAAGCCATTTCCCGTGCCCTCATCTTTACAGTCCACTAGTAACACTCCGGGACGGAAGTATACTCCGAAGAACGCCAGCGGATGCATCCACCCCTTAAATAACTCGTCAATTATGGCGTCCTGTAGGGTGTTCAACTCCTCCGGGCTCAGCGCCTCTGCAGGGTAGTCTCTAGGCAGTACCGCCACCCTGATGCCCTTAAGTGCTTCAGAGTAGCTTGCCTCCCCCACGCCGAGAGGACATTGATTCCCAGTGCTTACCCCCGGGTCCCGATGTCTGAGGTGGCGGCTGTTCCCGTTTCTTCTTCGGATCAGGAGTCTGGGGGTGCGGTCTCGCCGGTACACCTATCTTGGTGGTGTCCCTCACCCCGCTTATCAGCGAGTGCGTTCCTACCTTTCTCGCTATTGTGCCGGCCCATCCGCCTAACGGCGGGTGTGGTCTGTTTGCGAGAGTTCTCTTGCCTTTTATGCTGATGCCCGCCCTTCCGCTCATCAGCAGGTGCGGTTGCTTTGTTCTCCCCCGAGGACGGTTTGGCAAGGGCCAGTTCCCTAGCCGCCTCGGGAGTCTTACCTTCCTCCAGGTACCTCACATATCGTCTCGAGGCTGACCCACTGAGGCCAAGTCACCGGCGGGCGTCCAGGGCTCCTGGTTGCCCCAGAGGCGGAAGTGTGGGTGGTTTAGCCCACCTATCCAGGTGGCGCTCTCTCTCTTGCCTCGTAGAGTCTCGAGGTGCTGTGGAGCTAGTACGGCTGCGGGACCTATCCCGTACTCGAGCCGATTCGCTATCGTGCCTTCTTCGGTGCCTCTTTTGCTGCTCAGTGATCTCGTGCCCACCTGTTGGTCTGACTGCCTTCTCGTGGAATATGCCTGATGCTGGTGCAGGGTTCCTCTTCATCCCTTGCATGCCCTATAAATAGAGCTACCTCAGCGTCGGATAGACTATTTAAGAAGTTCTCCCACCTAACCTCTTGCGTGTTGCTTTTATTTTTAGTGTGTACCTCTTTTCTTTGATGAATATGCAAACTGAAATTGGTACACACGCGAAGACTACTTTCCGCTTATAAAATGAAAATACTTTTCTTGATGTACAAATTAAATTTATGTGAATTTATTGACCGGTCAGGCTGAAATACAAGTATGGAATGAATGGCTTCCGCGCAGCCGACTTACGATATACCTTCTATAAACGAGTGTGGATGGTAAGTTCGGCAGTGATGTCAACACACGCGATGTAATCAACATAATTGTTGCCATAAGCTAGATTGCCACATCGGTTGTGGTGGCATTACACCAACCGCCTAAGGGAAAAGAAGTTTTACAAGGTGATCAGACTTGTAAAATCTTTTTTTTACGCAGTTTAGTTGATTTCTTTGGAAGAACGAAAGGTGTTATATGAATTTTATTTCCCCTCTTTTATCGTTCGTCCATAGCATTCGGCATTCCATAACATACTAACTAGATTTATATCATATACAATTTGACTAAATCGTAATTAGTAAAAGACCTAATTAAAAAAAATAATAATTTAGTCTTATATTTAAATTTGTTATGGTTTTCAAATGTACATAATATGTAACTATACATTTTAACGTTTAATTTTCAAAGTATTTCAACGATATTTGTTCATCGAAAAATTTTATGTTGTAGTTTTTAAGTAGCCACTTATTTTCTAATTGGTTATTACGTTTTTATTTCTTTTTAAGAAATATACATATCTGGATTCAAAACATTTTTGTTTTTAGTATTTATAATATTGAGCGTATATGACATTTCTATTTAGTGAATGATTTTTATTTTACAATTTTGTATGTTTGTTTGATTGGCGTGAAAATTTAAATAGGGGTCTTCATCTAAAGGGATAAAGGGATAAATTGCTCAAATTTATCAGTTTATCCGCATTCTTTCATGAACGCACCTTGGCAAATAATTGCATAAAACTGTTTATTATTTAACTTATATGGCTAGTTACGTTTCATTTTTAACTCGTCCATTGTGTTCATTTGCTTTTATGTGTTGTAGCAAAAGCGACATATTGGCAACCTGTAAGGGTTGAATTTTGCTGAAATTTATACATTTATCCACCAAGGTCGTTTAATAAAGTAATAAACTTTGGTTAAATAGATTTCCATACAAAGTTTGGCAGTTCATTTATCAAAATGATAAATTTATCACCTTATCAAGTTTATCAAGAGTTTATCACTTTTGATGAAGACCCCTATTATATATTTTTTTTGTTATATCTTTATGGCAAAATATTGGTTGAGGTGAGAGTTTCAATTAACTTTTTGAACTCGGATTTTATGTATCGTCTTTGCTTTATCTTTTCTTCTATCGAAAATAGTATATATGTATATATATTTTCATGATGGATGTGTCTATCTTTTCTTTTCGCAATTCGTGCGGTAAAGTTGATTTTTTGCCGAAAACCAGTTTGAAAGGAGTAAATTAGTTATCAAAAACAGTAGTAGGCGTTGTGTTATGCAAAACGTTGAAATATTTCAAATAAGTGTCCCAGTCAGAAAATGTTTCGCTCAAATATGCCCGTAAATATTCGTTGAAAACTCCGGTTCCGTTAATTGTTCCCACGGTTTCTTGATGGTGTGCTGTTGAAAAATTGTATGTTATCTTTAAAAGTTATGTAAGCTCGGAAAAATTTCATTTTTATACTCAGTTTCTAAGTCAGTCCTAATAGAATTCATTGTGCCGTATATTAATATGAAACTTTCAAAAATAGCTTCAGTTTTGACACTCTTGTCTGGTATCGCGGTAGTTACTAAATATTTTGTGAGATCGCATATCACAGCGCACGGCAGTGCGCACGAGTGACGAAAGCAGCAACAGTAGCATGCTGAAATGACTCGCTTATACAGGGTGTCCCAGAAGTAACGTGCCAAACTTTAGGGGAAGGTAGATGGGGGGGTGAACTCCCTGATAAACAAAAAATTTTCAGGTAAAAGTGTCACCGTTTTTGAAATATTTACTTTTTTTCGAATTTAAAAAAAATCGTGCCTTTTCATGTGTTTTCTTTAACTGCAACTACAAACCGGGCAATACTTAGTAAATTTTTTATGTAAAATACTTCCAGATAGTTGCCTCTCCATACTCAAATGCAATGTAGTTAAAATAAATTAAGGAAGCATCATAAAATGAGGACTATTTCTGGATTTTTAACTTTTTGATATTTTCTTCCCCAACTTTGACTATCTCGGGTGAAAAAAAAATGTACTGAGCTATAACTTTACATTACATAAAAAAACTGCTCATTTCATAAAGATTTCACAAAGGTGCCACACTTACTGTTTTGAATAGAAAAAAAAAGTTATAGCCGCTTTTGTGGGTAAAGGACTGAGACACGCTAGAACGTATTTAATAGATTTAAATTGAATTTGCTCTTGTTACCGTCAAATGACATGCTAAATAGTACAAAGGTACATAATTACTTGCTTCTGACATTATCTTATGTTACTTACCGGAATTCGGACTAGAGTCTATAAAAAGGGCTATATCTATCACTATTTTGTGTGAAGGATGGGTTCACGTGAAATAAGATATACATGAGTTGTTTGAAGAAAAATTTATTCATTTATTGATAAAATATGCTCAAATTGGCGACCTTTTACTCTAATACAAGCTCGGCACCTTTTAAGAAAAGACGCTTTTAGAGATCTTAAACTCAATTGGGCTATCTCAGCAGCAGCTCCATTTATTTGTTCCAGCAAATGCTCTTCGTTTTGAATTATTTTTGAATAAATTTTGTCCTTAAGACAGCCCCGGTAGAATAAAAGGATCCAGGTCTGGCGATTGAGCAGGCCACGTGATTGGCCCGTATCGTCCAATCCATCGGCGAGCATAAGCTTCGTCTAAATGAGCTCTTACTTCACGCCCGTAGTGAGCAGGGCATCCGTAATTTCGCTGCCATAGTCTTCGCCGCAGGTTTAAGGGTACATCTTATAAAAGAGTTGGAAGCCGTTCCTGAAGGAACTTTAAATAGCTGTGGGAGTTGAGCGTTGGCGGAAGTTCCACAGGTCCCAATATCTGACAATTAAAAATACCGCACCATAAATTTATTTTGTACTGGTACTGCGAACGATCTTATCTCATTTCGTGAGGATTGTCTATCTGCCAACTGTGAAGGTTATGTAAATTAAAATAACCGTCACGTTTGCATGATGATTCATCGCTCCAAATTATTTTATTAAAAAAGTTGGGGTCTCAAACATGCATTCGCAACATTTCACTGCAAAATCTAACCCTCGACAGGTAATCTCTCTCTTGTAAAGCCAGAACACGTTGAATGTGGTAGGGATGGTACTTTAAAGCCTTGTGAACTGTAGTTTTTGGTATTCCAGTCCGTCTTTCTATCATTCTCCCTGAAGTCGATGGACCTAGTTCAACTTCCGCTAACACAACTTTAACATCTACCGTTGCAGGACGTCCGGTTTCGCCGCCACGCCTTCCAGGTATGCGACCTTAAAAAAGTTAAAAATGATAGTTAAAAGAAGAATGGCTCCAAACAAGAAAGGTGTAAAAATCACTTACCTTCATATATTTCTCTATGGTTCCGGGCGAATACTTCACGGCCCGGATGCCGACGATTGGGGTATCGCTCTGCATAAAGTCTTTGAGCAGCTCTGGTATTACAGCAAGCTTCACCGTAAATTAGGTGAATATCCGCATATTCATGCGACGTATACTGCGTGTTCTCTGTCATAGTATTAATAACACAATGTTCGAAGGGTCCAATTTCACAAAATCCACTTTCACTAATTCCGGTAAGTAACACAAAATAATGTCAGAAGCAAGTATTATGTACCTTTGTACTATTTAGCATGTCATTTGACGGTAACAAGAGCAAATTCAATTTAAATCTATTAAATACATTCTAGCGTGTCTCAGTCCTTTACCCACAAAAGCGGCTATAACTTTTTTTTTCTATTCAAAACAGTAAGTGCGGCACCTTTCTGAAATCTTTATGAAATGAGCAATTTTTTTATGTAATGTAAAGTTATAGCTCAGTACATTTTTTTCACCCGAGATAGT
Source organism: Rhagoletis zephyria (assembly GCF_001687245.7). Classification (NCBI taxonomy): domain Eukaryota; kingdom Metazoa; phylum Arthropoda; class Insecta; order Diptera; family Tephritidae; genus Rhagoletis; species Rhagoletis zephyria. The sequence goes on from NW_016157480.1 coordinate 225,207, forward strand.
CAAAGTTGGGGAAGAAAATATCAAAAAGTTAAAAATCCAGAAATAGTCCTAATCTGATGATGGTTCCTTAATACATTTTAACTACATTGCATTTGAGTATGGAGAGGCAACTATCTGGAAGTATTTTACATAAAAAATTTACTAAGTATTGCCCGGTTTGTAGTTGCAGTTAAAGAAAACACATGAAAAGGTACGATTTTTTTTTAATTCGAAAGAATGTAAATATGTCAAAAACGGTGACACTTTTACCTGAAAGATTTTATCAGGGAGCTCACCCCCCCACCTACCTTCCTCTAAAGTTTGGCACGTTACTTCTGGGACACCCTGTATATACACGAGATTTGGAAGTTTTTATCCAGACGTCCAATCGACATGTTTGATATATCATTGGAAAGGTCTTGCAGAGTGTGTCCAGAAAATATATTCAAGCTTCGTAAACAATTAACCAGAATCTTTAAAATTAAGCTAAAGTGTTGCGAAACAAAAAACGTTTTTTTGCTTTTGCCGGTTTAAGGGGGCATGTGGGCACACCCAACATATTTAGTGTTATTCTATAGGCCAATACCTTTCAAACGATACCTTATATATTAAGTTCCGGCCACTCTTTGGAAAGATATAGAGGTAAATGTGTTTTGATTCGTGTCTCCACTACGAGATGCTTTGGTATGTATGTGGCGTCTGTACGTACCATCATTTAATTTTTTTCAAACTTTCGGGAATTAAAGTACGTAAAAAACTAAGAAGGTTTTGTTCCAGAATGTTTTGATTCGTATGCCTGTGTGGGCGTGGCTGCTGCCTGAAATTCGAAAAAATTCAATTTTTTAAACTACCACTGAGGCCGCACTACTCAGTCCATGTCATTTGTGTGGATATCTGTAGAAGGGTCTTCAAACAAGCTATCTAACGCTATCTTTTGTGTTTACAAAATACGCCATAGCGTTATCGCCTGAAAACTAAAAATCGGGCTGCTGAAAAAAAGAGATTACGGGCATTTTCTCAAAAACTAGTCAGTCCATTTTATTCTAAGTTTCCAAATGTCTAGCCCAAAATCTTAGCTTTCATCTGGTATATAGCTTATATCTGGGAAAACTCTTGTTGTGGAGATATTGCTATTCAAAATGAAAAAATGTCGCTCCAAAAAGGGTCAAATGGTTAAAAATTAACATATCCGTCTAATTTGGTTACTTTAAGATATAAAAATAACATACCCAGTTCGCCGAAAAAAATCGCCCATTCCCCGATTGCCACTTAAACCGAAATTCCCTGCAAATCGGGGAATTTCCCGCGAGTTGACAAGTTGAAGGATGCAGCTGTGCCAATTACTTCGTACATGTCTTGGAAACCACAATTTGTGTGTATTTTAGAGTTTTTTCAGTCACATGCCGAAATTGTAACATTCTTCCCCATTTTAATTGCAGGTATGTACACAGTTTTTAACTATGCTACATGGGTTTATCACCCGCACTTAACCTACCTTGTATTTACCTATAGTTTTACATAAATATGTATGTAAATTTTAACAACAATTAAACTACGAGGCAATCAGACGAATACAGTTGTTTATTGTATCCACAGTTGGTACCAAGTTGATACGTTTTTATCATTTCTCGTTTTTTTTTTTCGAATACATATCATCCTTGATATCATCATATCCTTGACCATCCTTTTTCGCTTTATTCCGTTTTCGAAAAACTATGTGTTTCAATAGACACATCGATTTGAATACATAATTTAGATTTATAGAATATTTTTAGCAATTTATTTGAGAAAAATAAAACATTTAGTTTATTGTTTGTATTTTCGTCGATTTTAAGTTTGCTACCCCAAAATAATTAATATCAAATAAAACACCTCTTTGAGGTAAAATTTTCGAGTGACGAATGCTGAACTAGAAACACATAATTTATGATATCAATTTCGTGACGAAAATTATACGCATTTTTTAACTGTCTTTCAAACGTACGGAAAATCTTGTTTTATTTATTCCGAACGTTGCGAATTTCCGTTTACTGCTAGAAACACAATTAAAATAAAAAAACAGAACTTTTGCAACGATTCATATGAATAAAAAAGACTTTCCCTACGTTTGAAAGGCAGTTAAAAAGTACGTATAATTTTCGTCACGAAATTGATATCATAAATTTTGTGTTTCTAGTTCAGCTTTCGTCACTCGAAAATTTTACCTCAAAGAGATGTTTTATTTGATTATAGTGACAGCGAACTTGTTGCCAAATCTTGATTCTGGCAAAGGGCCTATTGTGTCAATAATTACTTCTTCAAACGCTTTACTAGATGTTGGTGTTGAAACAAGATTTTCTCTGTTTTTAGGTTTAACTTTTCAACATTTCTCACCACTTTTTACGAATTTTGATATATTACGGGCATGTTTTTACAGAAGTATTTAGTACGAATTTTTGCATACAGTCTTTTGAGTCCGCAATGTCCTCCACTTATTGGGTCGTTATGGTCATAAGTTAGTGTTTCTTTTCGTTGTCGGTCACAGTTTCTGTTAATATAATTTGTAATGTCTTTAAAATTTTATTTCATTGTTTCGTTAGCAAAATCAAAATTAAGCGTTTCGAGTTTTTTATGTTTAACATGTGCACAAATCCGTAAATTTTGTATCTCATTATCTTTATCATAAGTAATTTTTGAAATTTATGAAAAATTTTAGGAAAATTTATCAACACAATCAAGCGCAGCTATTACGCTGCGATTCAATTGATCATGTGGTTGTTGGTTTTGTCGGTTTTTGCTATTAATTCTATTTTTAGAATGTTTAACTTTTAGGTGTGCTCGTCCTTAAGTTATTTGTTTTTTGTTATTTCATGGCCTTATAACAATTATATTCAACAATTTTTATTGAGCTCGAGGCCGTTTTTTAATGAAAGTTTAATGTGGAAAAGCAACAATAATTAGAAAAAATTGTAGAAGTTATAGCTATTTCGGAGATCACCACATTTCCTCATCAGACTTCTTTCGAACCGACGATCCCACTGACTCAGCGAGTTGCCTGTGCACTGTGCTAAGCTCGCCTTGTAAATTATCGTTGTCTTTTTTCCAACTTTTTCATTTTGTTATGCCAACACAATCAAGCGCAGCTATACCGCTGCGATTCTCTTGATCATGTGGTTGTTGGTTTTGTTGGTTTTTACTAATAATTCTATTTTTAGAATGTTTAACTTTTAGGTGTGCTCGTCCTTAAGTTATTTGTTTTTTTTTTTTTGTTATTTTATGGCCTTATAACAATTATATTCAACAATTTTTATTGAGCTCGAGGCCGTTTTGTAATGAAAGTTTTATGTGGAAAAGCAACAATAATTAGAAAAAATGGTAGAAGTGATAGCTATTTCGGAAATCACCCCATTTCCTCATCAGACTTCTTTCAGTAGGCTTCGAACCGACGATCCCACTGACTCAGCCAGTTGCCTGTGCACTGTACTAAGCTCGCCTTGTAATTTATCGTTGCTTTTTTCCCACTTTTTCATTTTGTTATGCCAACACAATCAAGCGCGGCTATTCCGCTGCGATTCACTTGTTCATGTGGTTGTTGGCTTTGCTAATAATTCTATTTTTAGAATGTTTAACTTTTAGGTGTGCTCGTCCTTAAGTTATTTGTTTTTNTATTTTATGGCCTTATAACAATTATATTCAACAATTTTTATTGAGCTCGAGGCCGTTTTGTAATGAAAGTTTTATGTGGAAAAGCAACAATAATTAGAAAAAATGGTAGAAGTGATAGCTATTTCGGAAATCACCACATTTCCTCATCAGACTTCTTTCAGTAGGCTTCGAACCGCCGATCCCACTGACTCAGCCAGTTGCCTCTGCACTGTGCTAAGCTCGCCTTGTAAATTATCGTTGCTTTTCCCACTTTTTCATTTTGTTATGCTAACACAATCAATTCATCTTCGTTATTATCTTTATTTTGCATCATTTTTCGTTTTCTCGTCTAGTCATTGATCTCGTCTGTACTGCCAAAATATTTTTCGTCGATTTCTTCTATCGTTATACGTGAGAGTACGTCTGCGCCAACATTTAATTTTCCTTTAATATATTCAATAGTAAAATTATGTTCAGCTATTTCTAACCGTATTCTTGAAATCTTTGAGGAGGGGTCTTTCATATTGAATTTTACCAAAAAATGCGTCCATAAACGTATGGTCGAAATTGCTTAATGACAAAGTAAATAAATAAAAGTTCTAATTCAATAATTGGTTTTTCTATTCTGTATTGTTAAATGCCTTTGAAGCAAAACATATTGGTAAGTCGCAAACTTGCTGTTCTTGGCTAAGTATAGCGCCATACCCTGTCTTTGAAGCATCAACTGTAATTATAAACTGCTTGCTAAAATCTGGATATTGTAGCAATTTTAGTGACATTAAGGCTGATTTCAATGACTTCAAAGCTTCATCACATTTCTCGTCCCAAACGAATTCTAATCTTTTCCTACTTAATTTGTTCAAAGGTGATGCCAGAGTTGCAAAATTAGGGATAAACCTTCTGTAATAGTTTGCAAATGCGACAAAACGTCGTACTGCATCTTTGTCAGTAGGTTTAGTATACTTTTTAATTGCAACTATTTTTGAATCGTCTGGCAGCAGACCTTTTGCCGAACATTTGTACCCTAAAAACGTTACTTCGGGCCTAAGAAAATTGCATTTTTTGGGATTGAGATTTAAGTTGAAATTTCGACAAGTTTCGAAAACATCGATAGTATCGATACTATCGTGGTTTCTTGAGAATTTTAACTTTTTGTTTCAAGCTGAAATCCTTATCAATTAACAAACATAATTTTTTAATAAATTACATTTATTATTTTAAAATTATCCAATAATTAATTTAAATTTTAATTTGACTTGTATTTAAGGTCACATTTAATTTATAATTATATAAAAGTATCCATAAAGCAACAACACTATTAATATGTGTTATAAATTATGTCTTATTAAATAAATTAAAGGCATTAATCCAGGGTACACTTCAAGTTCTTATTCTTAATTTTCCCAATTAGAGATCGCACTGACAGAATCAATTTGTTAGTAATAACCAGGGCTGAAGAAAATAAGCATGAAACAAATCCGTTTTAAGCGCTTAGATAAGCACAAAAACATTGGTTAATATACTCGCAGAATAAAAAAAATTAGGTACAGTTTAATGTGATTTTAATCAGTTTACTTCAAGGATTGAAAAATTACAATGGACACACTAGTGTTGCTCGATATTCTCAAATAATGGAGATCTGCGTTGGTTGGTCTTAATTTTTTTAAATATTCGTTATTCGGTATTCAATGCTGCCCGTAGAGACAAACCATTGGTATTAAATTTTTACTTCCAAGCAGAAACGAAATTAAAGTTGCGGGTTAATAAAAACTAGATCTCTTTTTATATGTTATTATTTTCCTTGATACAAATATTTCAAGGTAAAACCGCTCGCTCAATTCGTCAGCCATCATTTATTTTTTGAAGTTTGTCCACTTTATAAGATTGAAATTTTGAGAGCAACTGAAGTGAGAATGTGTTTGTGAGATTGAAAATTTGAAAACATTTTTGTTATGTTAGCAAACTTCAAAAATATTCAGGCTGTCTCGCAGCGGTTTCTTCAAACTTTTATATCATGATTATTTTCGAACATTTATTTAGTTCGACGAATAAAAAAAGCAAAAGAAATGGTCAAGAAAAATTTATAGAGCCAAATTATCTTAAGCAGTACGAACTTATTAAGAAATTCGCTACGCTTTGTACTATGGTTTGCTAAAGTTTGTTTGTGAAGAGTACCAGGCACCCTTGTTTTCAACAGAAATATATGCCCGTTCCATTATTTCGTAAGGAAAAAGTAAGACAGCAGGCTGTAAGCTTAAACTTTTTGGACCTGGTAATAACTTCCCTGAACACTTATTGTTAGGCTTTAGCGTTCTGTTAAAGATTATGAGTTGATTACGCTTTAGTTTTTATACTTCTTGCCTGCCCCAAATCAGCAACGGATAAACTTTCCAATGATGGCATATCCTGTAAAAACATCGATAGTAAGAAAAACATCGATGTTTTCAAAAAAATATTTAAACATCGATAGTATCGATAGTGCTCCGATGTTTTTGCAGCTCTACGCTGAAGGTGCCAACCAGGTTTTGGCAGGCACAGGGCCAGTTAACAATGCCGAGGTAGTCGATGAAGGTGGTCCAGGCAAATCTTAGGCACTCCAAGGCTTCCTCGGACAAGCTCCTTATCTTCCTAAGGAAGGAAGACATCGATATCTCGCTGATACATGAACCTTGGTTAAGGGGCCTAGAGGTTAAGGGACTCACCGACGCCCGCTACAACCTCTTCTACACTAGTATGTCAGGTAAGCTCCGCGCATGTATATTGGTTAAAAAACATATTAAAGCTTTCTTATGTTCCAATTTCAGCTCAGCGGATACTACACTCGTCAACTTGGAGTTGATGAATAAACGAAGCTGTCTCATATCATCCGTATACATGGTGCACGACAGGCCGTGTGCGCCACAGGAATTCGTCACTTTACAAAGGCTAGCAGGAGCTAGTCCAGTGTTACTCGGCTGCGATGCCAGTTCACGACATACATTATGCGTCCGTTCGGAAACCGACGAAAGAGGTGAGTCACTATTTAAATTTATTATTAATTCTACATTTAGTATTTGTAATAGAGGTAGGACTACCACCTTCTATTTCCTAGTACTCCTGATCTTTGCAGGTTGGGAAGAGATCTTAGACCTAACTCTGCTGACCGAGCAGAGCCTAAAGGTCAATAAATGGAGAGTATCCGACGAAGATCCCGTCGAATACTCTTTGAGTTAAATATTGCGGCGGATACGCCTACTCCCTATAGAAACTCTCGTAAAACAGATTGGGACTTATTTCAAAAGGTTATTCGAAAGGAATTGAAGAAACTACCAGTTGAAGACATTCATACAAGGGGCGAGCTAGACGCCAAGGCCGACAGCCTGAATAAGGCCATCGGAAAAGCCCTTACGAAGGCTTGTCCTTTGAGGTATGGCGAGAAAGCGCGCACACCTTGGTGGAAAGAGAACCTTACAGCGCTACGGAAGCAAGTAAGAAAATCCTTCAACGAATGNAACTACCAGTTGAAGACATTCATACAAGGGGCGAGCTAGACGCCAAGGCCGACAGCCTGAATAAGGCCATCGGAAAAGCCCTTACGAAGGCTTGTCCTTTGAGGTATGGCGAGAAAGCGCGCACACCTTGGTGGAAAGAGAACCTTACAGCGCTACGGAAGCAAGTAAGAAAATCCTTCAACGAATGCTAGAAGAATAAGGTATGGGACCTATACAGAGAGAACCTAAAGAAATACAAAAAAGCGCCCAGGAGGCGTCCTGTAANAGAATAAGTTATGGGACCTATACAGAGAGAACCTAAAGAAATACAAAAAAGCACCCAGGAGGCGTCCTGTAATGAATTTCGCGAATCCATCGAGGATACCAAGGAATCTGCGAGATTAAGCAAAATCCTTGCCAAAGGGCACTCACAGCCAACATACAGGGTGTCCCAGAAGTAACGTGCCAAACTTTAGGAGAAGGTAGGTGAGGGGGTGAGCTCCCTGATAAACAAAAAATTGTCAGGTAAAAGTGTCACCGTTTTTGAAATACATATTTACATTTTTTCGAATTTAAAAAAAATCGTGCCTTTTCATGTGTTTTCTTTAACTGCAACTACAAACCGGGCAATACTTAGTAAATTTTTTATGTAAAATACTTCCAGATAGTTGCCTCTCCATACTCAAATGCAATGTAGTTAAAATA
>NW_016157480.1:233349-233498 GCF_001687245.7 Rhagoletis zephyria
CTCGGGTGAAAAAAAAATGTACTGAGCTATAACTTTACATTACATAAAAAAATTGCTCATTTCATAAAGATTTCAGAAAGGTGCCACACTTACTGTACTGTACGAATAGAAAAAAAAGTTATAGCCGCTTTTGTGGGTAAAGGACTGAG
>NW_016157480.1:238500-267172 GCF_001687245.7 Rhagoletis zephyria
AGATTATAATTTCTAGTCAACTTTTGCTACATTTGAGTCTCGCATTGCCTTTTCACCAAACATAGCTTCCATGTACATACATCTAGGTACATGGACATATGCGTATCAAAGGTGTCAAATACAAGGGCTAGCACTTACCTCCAGATCCAGGACGTGACTCTGGTGACCCCGGGTACCGCTAGTATCCGTATAAAGCTCTGGGGAACCGTTTTCACGCACTTTACTTTAAAATTTAAACTTTGTAATTAATACCGCGAGCAACCACTTCACCACCACCACCGCAAGCAAGACTTCACTTTCACTATAAAGCACCACCGTAACTTTCGTTTTAAGAACCGCTTGTCTCGGATTTGGTCCTTTTATACCTTTCCACGTCAAGTGACCGATTCCGTATTAGTTATGTATATATTTACTTATGTACAAAGGAATAAATAAAAAACACGGTTTAACACGAACTGTCACACACACACACACCTCAAGACTGTTTCACCGAACCACAAGTCTAGCAAACTTTCTCACTCTAACGTAGTTACCTTCTTTTGGGCATCATGCATGTAGTTAACAGAGGGGTTTGATCGGATTATAGATATGTGTGTTTGATCGGGTTCGCATCCACACACACACACACACACAAGTTAACAGAAAAGCATCTGGCAAGCAGCTGGCGCTACAGGCTCGAACCCGCCGATGGTGCCTGCACCATGGAGCGTGTGCGTAAAAAGGTTACTAACGCGGTTGGTTGCATAGCTATGTTTCTGCCTAACGTGTGGCCTCGACCCACGACCTAAAGCCGGGCTTCTTTCCTGTTGCTCGTCGGTTGAGTTTGCTCGTACTGGTCACTGGGTGTGTACACATACATACGTACACGTATAGCTAAAGACAGTATCACAGGTCTAGTTCTACATCAATATCACAGATGGAAATAAAATAAAATAAAATAAAATAAATTAAAATAACATAGTATGCTAAAGTATATAAATAGTTGAATAAAAATAAAAATAAATAAATTCCTTCCAAAATAATAACACCCATAAGTGATAAACATAAATAAATAAACAAAATATCACAGAATTTATATAGTCTTGTAAAATAAATAAATAAATAAATTTAAAAATAATTACCATAATAAATAATAAAGATAAATAAATAAGGAAACTATCACAGTATTTATATAGTCAAGTAGTAAAATAAATAAATAAATAAAAAAATAAAAATAAATACATTTAAAAATAATTACCATATCTAATAAATAATAAAAATAAATAAATAAGGTCAGGTATGCGTAAGTAGTCAAGTCAGTAAAACTAAGTCAAAAGACATGCAACACTTAGCACAAGGACAACATTTAACAAATATCTACACAGCAAAAATGTCCTTAGCATGGTATACCCCGATCTTCTTTCCACTGATATCACCGAGTTCATACATCGAGTTTCCTATCGCCTTTAAAATAATGCATTTGACCTGTTTTGGGCCTAGTTTGGCATTATAGTTCTCGATTTGTGAACTCTGTTTAAAATTGCGGCGGTATACCACTTTTCCAGTTTGGAATCTCACTCGTTTACTTCGCGTGTTATAAACCTTTTCGTTGCGTTCGTGGGCTAGCTTCAGCTCTTTCATAATTTTTTCCCTGATCAATTGAATGTTGTCTTTTCCCGTGGTGATTTCGCTATCAGAGTCCCTAAGTGCGCCCAGCTTTCGATATAACTCATACGATGCAGCATGCTGTATCATTGGTATACCGAAGAGGGCGGAATATGGTGAAGTACCAATTGCTGAATGAACCACACTACGAAGGGCGAAAGCTGCGTCACTAACATGGTTGTCCCAATTTTTCTGATTGTCCTTTATATACGATCTAATGATCTGAAGGACAGACCGATTTACCCTTTCGGCAGCATTCGCCTGTGGCGAATAAAACGCAGTTTTTACATGTTTTGTACCATATCTTTCAGCAAAGGTTTTGAAGGTCTCTGATACGAATAGCTTTCCGTTGTCGGAATGAACGTATTCGGGTACCCCGAATACATGGAAAGCTTCTTTTTCAAGGAATTTAACAACTTCTGCTGACGTAGCCTTTCTCATAGGTTTAAGGAACACGAATTTGGAGAAGTGGTTGAGACATACAAACACATACACATTACCATTGGACGTACGAGGATAAGGACCCATAAAATCAATGAACAACCGCTGAAAAGGCCGCTCTGTCACGTGTTGCCTGCCCATCGGAGGCTTATGAAAAGAGTTCTGAGTTTTGTTGCCCTTACAAATATCACAGCTTGCTATATATTTTTGAACCTCAGCAACCATACCGGGCCAATAATATTTTTCCCTTATTCTGGCTAACGTTTTATGCATTCCGCCATGCCCTGAGGAAGGCGAGTTATGTGAGGATTCAACCAGACCCTGCCGCAGCTCAGTTGGCACCCAGAGTTTCCAGGCGTGGTCCTCTTGAAGCCTTTCCCCCCGACTGAACTGTGTCCTCTTATAAACGAATCCATCCGATATACAAAGTTCAGGCAATTTACCGCTGCTGTCAGTTATGGTTTTCTTCAATTCTTCATATTCTTGCGTTTTGAAAAATGGCGAGTTTAAGCAAATATCCATTATTCTGTCATTTATCGTCATTTCATCCATGCCTACCCTAGACAGCGCATCAGGAACTATGTTTTGCGTCCCTTTGCGATTCTGAATATCAAAATCAAACGCTTGCAGTTTAAGGCTCATCTCGCTAGTCGCCCTGAGAGGTCCTTTTGATGCATTAGCCATTTTAAGCTTGCGTGATCAGTGATCACTGTGAAGGGCAAGCCCTCCACATAAGGCCTGAATCGTTTTATGCTCAAAACTGCCGCGTAGAATTCTAATTCCGTAATGCTGTAATTGCGCTGAGCTTTGTTTAACTTTGCGGAGATATACGCAATCGGTCGTTCGTTACCGTGCTCGTCTAGTCCGTCAGTCGATGCGTCGCATTGAATGTAAAAACGTTTGTTAAAGTCCGGGTGGGTCAACACTGGCGCTGAAATCAGGCTTTGCTTTAAGCGCTCAAAAGCAGTCTTTGCGTCGTCTGTCATTGTAAACTTCTTAATCTTTTCCTTCGTGAGACAGTCGTGCAGCGGAGCTGCAATTGTGGCGTAATCTCGTATGAACCTCCGGTACCACCCTGACATCCCTAGGAACCTTCTGAGCTGTTTGGGGGTCTTTGGCTCTGGGAAATCCCTCACTGCTTCAATCTTTTTGGTATCCGTGCGTATGCATCCATCTCCTACCACATAGCCTAGGTACCTAACTTCTTTAAAACAAAATTTACTCTTTTCCACATTTATATTTAGTTTGGCCTCACGCAGACATTTAGCGACCCTTTCGAGCAAACACAAATGTGACGAAAAATCAACAGAACAAACAAGTAAGTCGTCTAAGTAAACAAACACAGAGTCACGAAGAGAAGCGGGGATGACCTTGTCCATTAGCCTGCACATTCGTTGTGCTGCATTGCACAAACCGAATGGCATCACCGTAAAATGGTACAAAGGTCTACCTGGTACAGTGAACGCCGTCTTTTCTCTGGACTTCTTTTCAAGCGGAATTTGCCAGAAGGCGTCTTTGAGGTCTATCGCCGATATAAATCGCGTATTTTGTAGTCTCAAGATCCCGTCAATGTGTGGCAGAGGGTACGCGTCCTTCACTGTAAGTTCGTTCACTTTTCTCGCGTCAAGACATAAGCGGTTTTTCGTCCCTTTGATGACCAACGATACAGGTGAGCCCCAGCTACTGTTGCTCTCCTCGATTACTCCCATCTCCAACATTCGGTCTAGTTGGCTGTAAACAAGCTTTTGGATTGCGGGCGATATAGGGTAAAATCTTTGCTTCACTGGTAAGTTTTCGTTGGTCACTTCAATGACATGCTCCTCAACGTCAGTCTTCCCTAGCCCTAGGACTGCGAAAGAAGGAAATTGCATTTTTGCTTTGTCTAAAGCAAGACTTTGATCCAGGGTAAGTGTGTGTTGCACCGCGTCAAATGATAAGTCACCCTCGGCGGGCACTAAATCTGCAACGACAGTGCTGCCAGAACAAACATTCACTCCTCTGCTAACCACATTCATACCAAAAACTTGCCAAAAATCGACACCCAAATATACTTCTTGTTGCAGGACAGGTACAATCAAAAATTCCATCTCTTTCGACATATTATCCCATTCCACTGAAAGCGTTATCACACCTGTCACTGCGGTTTCACCACCGTTTGCCGTTCTAATATGTTGGCCCTTGATAGCCATTATTTTATGTTCCTTGCCTTCGAGTAGAACACTTGCGTTTTTGCCTAAGCAACTCGCCCCGGCTCCTGAGTCCAAAAGCGCTAAAACTTCATGCCCTCCTATTCTAGTCTTCGCAAAGAATCTGTTGTCCCCCTTTATGGTAACAATAGTGGAAATAATCTTATTATGTATCCTCCTTAGATTCTTTTTCTTAGCCCTCATCTTCTGTATTTTATTCTTGTCTATAATCTCCTCCCAAAAAATCCGACTGCGTGCCTCTTCGTATTCGGTCTTCCTTTGGTGTAGACTTTTCCTAATAACGTTCCTATCTTCCGCGATGGTTTCCTGTTCTTCATTATTATTTTGACTGGTAACTGTGTTTCTGCTAAGGACCCTGATTACTTGTTCTCCGGGTTCTCCTCCATCTGGCGTGAGTCCCCGGTTATCTCGGCCAGTTTTAAGTTTCCCTGCACTGGTTTAAACACACAATAAGACGTATCACCTCCACAAGAAAAACAAATCATATTATGAAAGGACGAATTACACTTACTATCTTTTTGGGCTTCGGTGGGATTTTTGGAAAAATGGTCAACGGGCATACCACAGGTAAAACATAACATGAGGTGGAAAGGGGACGGACAAAATGAACCTACGGAGGACGAAGACACATTAGGACCACTAGACGGGGACACATTAGGTTGAACACTCACATACTGCTGTGGCTTTTTACGTTGCATTCTACCTATTTCTTCTACTCTCCTATCTTCTGTCTTCTCTAAACTTGGAGGCTCCGTAAAATCTATCTCATTAACCTGTTTTGGTCTATTCCTGTTATCGCGCATCACCTTTTCAGCCCTCTTACACTCGCTTTTGAGATCCGCTAGCGTCTCCATTTTTGAGGCGAAAGTTAGATTCGCGAGGTACGGCTTAAGGTTTCCCCTAATAATGCCTACCAACTCCTTCTCTGGTATTTTTTTTCTAAGGCGGAATGTCAGACTGTGAACATCTCCGTAGAAATCCTCGAAAGACTCCTGAACCTGTTGCTTCCTTTCCATGATTTCCCTAATTATCTCATAGTCTGATTCAGCTGTCTTGAAGTGGTTTAGCAGTTCAGACTTAAGTTCAAAATAGCCGAAGCTCGGGTCATCAGCATTGTCTTCAAGAATCTGCCAATACCACTTCAAGGCATTACCGGTAACCAGACAATGAAAACAAGTGAACAATTGGTAGTGCGAAATACCGTATTGTTCACGCAACTTTTCGATTCGAAAAATGAAACTTTCGACTGTAATTCCCTTGGCAGATCCGTCAAACTTGACATGCCACTTATCTAGGTCAATTTTCTTAAGATTTCTGGACTCATTAAGCGCATTCGAACTGCTTTGTCCACTAGCTCTGCCCTCATCTCGGCTCCGTTCTACGTCTATTGGCCTCTCGCTTCGATTTTCTGGTGTTGACGCCATGCCTGCCCTGGTTGGTTGTGCGTGTGTCGAAGCTTCCACACCAGCTAAACGTTCGTTTATGTTCGACATGTTGCCTCGCATGTGGTGGACCTCAGTCATACATTGAGCTAACATATCACTGTTTTGCGCCATCATAGCCATCATTCGGCTCAGCTGCTCAGTATTGACTTCAGACGACCTAGGTCCTCCACCTGCGGACTTCGAACTACCCGCGGCAGCGTCACTAGGTGGCATATTCAGCTCGTCCTGCTCTGACATTTCTAAAATCTCGTCTAGTTTTCGAGAGAAACTAAGGGTATTGTTTGACGAGTTAATGGCTACCTCGTTAGTTATTCTAACCGAAGATTGCGAATTTTCCTCGTGTCTTAATGTCGCAAACACCCTAGCCGTGCACCTGTTAAAATAATCGGTGGGCACGAAGTCCACCGGATATGAAATGCCTGTGTCTATTTGGGTGAAGAGAGACCCAACGACTTGGTTCTCTAGAGCTCTCGCTACGCTTCGTGTGACTCTACGGTTCGAGTTCAGCAGTCTTAATCCTCCTGGCACTATTTCTTCACTCTCACGCTCGTCCATTCACTCAAATAACCCTAGCTATCAAACCAATTCAGTTTCTTCCACGAAATACTCGAATCGGTGACGCAAACACAATATCACCAAAAACTCGATAAAAAAACTTCAAGGGTTTCAAAAAAAACTTCAAACTTCAAAAAAGTAATCTTAACAACATAAAGGGATTGCAAAAAAAAATAAAATTCAACTCAACTTCGACGTGGGATTTGTATGCAAATGTAGTATATAAAAATGCGAAAAAGAGATGTATTTCAGGTAAAAATGATAAATGTAAAATATAAAAATAATATTGAAAATTGAAAAGTAATAAAATAATATTAAGGATAGATGACTAAAATTATAAATAAAAATATATAACTTTAAGTGTTTAACTAAAGTAGGAAATATTAAAAATTCAAATAAATTCAGGTTTTGTTCGTTTTTTTTGGGGCGAAACTTTCGAATTATTTATTTTTATTTTTGTATTTAAAAATTTGTATAAAATCTCTTCTTTTTTTTTGTGTTAGATAGGTGTATATATATCTATATAGTTTTGCTTTAGTGTGTGTTGGTGTTGCCTTGGCGAGGTCATTGTGGGAGTGTTGGTCCGTGTGTCCACTGTCCAAAAGTCAAACTCAACTAATCCCCCTCTTTATGTTAACAAGTGTGGCACTTCAACGATTGAAGTTCTGGCTCCAAGCGCGGCTGCCACATTTTCCACCAAAACCCATATTGTAAACTACCCCCTGAGCGAAACTTCCATAAGCCTCACGTATATGCGGTGCTGGACCGCACACACGGCAGCTTGAATGGTATATCTCACAAAAACAAAAAAAAATAAAAATAAATAAATATCAACTGGCCATTGTCTCATCTTCAGTCCCCACTCATAAGAACGCTGAGGTCCTTAAGAGGCACCCTTAAGATGAGGCGGGCACTCCCCCCTATTTGCCAATTGGGCACAAATCGCCTACGGTGACCGAAAACAATGATACCCCCTTGACCCTAACACGTCCGATAGAAAGGAAACTAAGATAGAAGTATTTATGCAAAAAGAAAACTAAAATGAACTGAAAAAGGAAAAGGCGTTAGTATTAGAAATAGTGGGAAATGTAAAAAATTAGTGGGCTATTACGTTGGGCGCCATTGTAATGTAGCAACATGGTCGAGCCAGACGAGGCGGTATGCAGGCATGCTTGCATCCCAAGCTAGCTCGTCGTCGGGGTGGGTCATTTCCGCCTGCCTTGCTGTCAACTACATTAGCAAAAAGTTATTCATGCCTGATACCTAGTGTACTAGTGGAGATGGCTATAGCAAATGCGAAGAAAGCAGAGAACAAAGAGATAGCAACAAATGAAGAGAAGGTCCTGTCCTGTCCTGTCAGGTGGAGTCATCCCACCCTTCTTCTACGCGAACTTCACGCGAAGCCTTGGGCGTTGTCGTGACTCCTCACCTANAACTTCACAACGCCCCCTAACCTGACATCAGTCCGTCTATCTACCAGTCCGTCATTACGCAGTCATGGTCAACGTTAGTGCACTCCCACTTCCCTTCAGTTGCACAAGTGCAACCCCCACACCAAAATTTCGTGCTTATCACATCATCGCTAGAATCCAACAACTATAAAAAAAAATTAACCTCAAACCATTTCCTTTCTTTTTTCCTTACTTTATTATTACAAAAATTGTTTAATCCTAATTACAATTTACCATCCAGCACTTAACTCTAAAACTCAAATTCAGAAACCAATATTTAAATCGAAGACTCAAAATTCAAAATCCGATATTTAACTCTGAAACTCAATGCAATCTTGCTACCCTTAATTACAAAAACTCAAAACTGTAAAATCCAATCTTTAAACTCACCTACACGTAATATTTAAACCGACTTCTTATCTAAATCTCCATCTACTCCTAACATAAAACTCAAATTTTAGTCCACGTACGCTAATGCTAACTTATCTGGTTCTTCCCCTAAACGGAATCCAACATACTAAATCATCTCCAAATTTCAACTATCATAGCTACATATATTCAAAATTTACAACAAAACTGGCGATGATAAACAAATGGATATGTATGGTTGTATGTAATGCGTACGTATTTACATCTAATGTGCATGGACGTATGTAAATATATATATATATGTATGTATATAATAAATCTCAGCAAATTTCGCACTCACCTTGGTCTCCAGAAATGATGGCGCCAGCACTCTGTTGAGAACCTGTTGGAGAATTATAAACCCTAACATACATATATTCTAAGATTTACATGCATATGTTCGCCTTCAGCCGCGATGCTGAGGCGTCGACCTACTATTCCAGTAGAATATCACTCGCTCGCGTTTCGGGGCAACGAGCGAGTCATCAAGTGCGGAAATTCGATAAAAAACTAAATACGCAAACTAAAATCTTTACGTATCGCAATGAAATTACTAGCAAGACTAAAAGAATAAGGCAATGCAAAAAAAAATATATGTAATAAAAAAAAATGTGTGGCACCAATCAATCTAGGCAACATATGCCAAAATCAGTACATGGGCTTATGCTATCAAATGGAGTGTGGATAACGTGGAGTGCGTAAGAAAATAATAACTGAGCGAAACCAAAAAAGTGTTGAATTCCAAAAAAAGGAAGAAATAAATGCAATAAAAAAATCATAGATTGAGTGGAAAAATTAAGCGGCTATAAAAAACTAATGTGTATTGACTATGTAATAAACTTCGGAAATTACCAAGAAAATGAGGAAAACTCGTCTAATACAAGATACCAAAAAAATATATATATTACTACTACTCTAAATATTGCGATTCTGGCGGTGTAAAAATGAAATAGAAAAAAACAACAAACTAAAGAAATGTGCCTACAAAGAAGATAAAAAAAACTCCTCTGCTCTCTATGTATGTACGTATGTACCTATGTTTAAGCATATACGTAAAAAAACTGTCACTAAAGTAGAATTAAAATAAAACTGGAACTATGCTCTCGCCGCTGCTGCTGATCGGCGGTGTCTTTGGAGCGATAGTCTCCACTGCTCTCTCTGACACTGCTGCCGCCGATGTTATGATCCTCTCCACTGTTATACTCCTCTCCGCTGTTATGCTCCTCCTCTGCTTGATGTAATCCACATTTATGTTGAGTGGCCGTTGACCTACTCCGGCCGAGATATTTTAATCAGCTGTTCCCTATTTCTTAGCCGGTTATCGGCACTGGTATAGGGCTTAGATATGGACCAGTTGAAGTGGTTTCATATCTCACGTGAAAGTACCTATGTATACGCCCGCGTGTGTAAGTATGTATGTATGTAGCCACTTGCGCTGATGGCCGGCCTCTGTTGGAATGCGTGCAAATATACCTGCTGCTTTGCTGGTACGTGTGGTTGTGTGCCGTAGCTGTGGTATCCACGCATATATGTATGTATATATGCCTTTGTCTTTGGCTGCAACTTCCAACTTTACCTTGAATGCCTGCCTGATGTTGCGGGTTTACGCTCCCGTGCCGTTGTACAAACAAATGGAGGTCCTTTCGCTGTGCTAGCAGGCGACCTAAAATCAATAAAAACTTTCATTTAGCCTTCTTTGGTATTTGTAAGATTATAATTTCTAGTCAACTTTTGCTACATTTGAGTCTCGCATTGCCTTTTCACCAAACATAGCTTCCATGTACATACATCTAGGTACATGGACATATGCGTATCAAAGGTGTCAAATACAAGGGCTAGCACTTACCTCCAGATCCAGGACGTGACTCTGGTGACCCCGGGTACCGCTAGTATCCGTATAAAGCTCTGGGGAACCGTTTTCACGCACTTTACTTTAAAATTTAAACTTTGTAATTAATACCGCAAGCAACCACTTTAAAATAAGACTTCACTTTCACTATAAAGCACCACCGTAACTTTCGTGTTAAGAACCACTTGTCTCGGATTTGGTCCTTTTATACCTTTCCACGTCAAGTGACCGATTCCGTATTAGTTATGTATATATTTACTTATGTTCAAAGGAATAAATAAAAAACACGGTTTAACATGAACTGTCACACACACACACACCTCAAGACTGTTTCACCGAACCATAAGTCTAGCGAACTTTCTCACTCTAACGTAGTTACCTTCTTTTGGGCATCATGCATGTAGTTAACAGAGGGGTTTGATCGGATTACAGATATGTGTGTTTGATCGGGTTCGCATCCACACACACACACACACACACACAAGTTAACAGAAAAGTATCTGGCAAGCAGCTGGCGCTACACTACCTTCCCCTAAACTTTGGCACGTTACTTCTGGGACACCCTGTATATAAAAAGGTCAGATGGTTCATGGACCGAGTCGGCTGGGGAGTCGCTGGATATCCTTCTGAATACACATTTTGCAGGGTGCAAAATCGATGTAGTGGAAACCGATGCCCCAGACCATATACCAACCCTCTTCGAGGAGGGTTAGAAGAGCTACTGGAGAGGAAAAGATAAAATTTGCTATCTTCACCCTATAAATCGCCAGGTATAGACGGAATACTACCAGTCATGTTTCAGAAAGCTTCTGAGATGGTCATTCCAGTCCTAGAAATAATTTTTAGAGGATGCCCAATACTGAACCACGTTCCGTTAAGCTGGAGGGAGATTAAAGTAATTTTTATTCCTAAAGCGGGCAAACGGGGCCATGACAATGCTAAAGATTTCCGACCAATATGCCTAATGTCCTCCGTGCTCGAGACGTTTGAGAGGCTGTTGGATCTGTATGTTAGGGACAAGACGTTCAATTTATCATGCTCTCAACATGCGTACTTGAAAGCGAAGTCAACGGAGACTGCCCTACATGAAGTAGTACGTAAAATTAAGAGTTCGCTCTGCTATAAACAATTCACAATGGTATCCTTTATAGACATCAAGGGGCCTTTAATAATGTCAGTGTAGATTCCATCCTTGAGGCACTTATCGAAACAGGGATTGATCACTGTGTCCGGGCTTCGATAGTGTCTCTGCTAAGGAGCAGAGTAATACATGCCGAATTGGGTACCAAAGCAGCGTCGTGTATGCAGTGAGGAAAGGACTTTAAAGATAGTAGATTCCTGGGCCATAAGCTGTTCTCTTAGCGTAAACCCGGAGAAAACTGACCTTATGCTTTTTACAAACAAAACAAAATTACCTAATTTAGTAAACCAAGGTTCCGAGGAACTGAGCTGGATCTGTCAAAGAAGATGATATACTTTGGAGTTATTTTGGATCCCAAACTTAACTGGAAACCAAACATTGAGGAGCGTGCTAGGAAGGCCACTGTGGCTCTCTATGCAGCCAAGAGAATGTTGGGCAACAGATGGGGTTTGAAACCAAGAGTTGTGCACTGGATGTACACAGCTATAGTCCGACCCATAAACTCTTATGGGGTGCTGGTCTGGTAGCCAGCCCTTACTAAGGATTGCGTAGTTAAAAAGCTAGGCGGAATTCAAAGGTCAGCAGCCGCCAGCGTAACAGATGCAATGATATCCTGTCCGAAGGACGTTTTGAACGTCCTTGACTTATTACCTATCGATATCTTCATCGAGAATTCAGCTGCGAACAGCGCCATCAGACTGCGAGCCCTGGGGCTCCGGAAGGAAAGACAGTTCGGGCACGGTTCCATCCTAGACGCAATACCGTCTGAAATTAAAGCGCTGCCTACTGACTATACCCTGTCCAAGACCTGGGTTCACCAAAAACCCCGCACAAAATTTCCAAACCGCAGTGACTGGAGTCAGGAAGATTTCGAGTACTTGCAGGGCTTAACTGCCTTTACGGATGGGTCAAAAATTGAATTTGGGGTTGGTGCTGGGGTTTTCATTGAGCAATATAACCTAAAATTATCCTTCCGCCTACCAAACTATGCAAGCGCTTTCCAGGCCGCAACGTTTGCTACTAAGGAGGCATAAGGTACATCAAAGAGAATGTACCCGCGAGAACGCAAGTGAACATCCTCTCGGATAGCCAAGGCAGGCACTTTCTTCAAACTCTGTTAGATCTCAGCTAGTGGATGAATGTAGGAGAGAGCTGACCTATATTTCTGATCAATACAAAATTACCCTAATATGGTCCCGGGACATAGGGGCATCTACGGAAACGAGGCAGCGGACGAACCAGCAACGAGCGGCTCGACACTGAAATTTATCATTCAAAGGCGAGGCAGAGGTGTAACTGCACAGGATCCTACAAGATTTCCCTGCTGGGTGTCCTACGACCCACTCAAAACCAAAGCTCTCTTAGGAATGGGAAAAACATATGCCTACAAATTTACTGCAGTGTGCACAGGGCACTGGCCGTTTGGGGTACATGCCGAAAGGATAGGACTGCCCTTCAATAGGTTCTGTCGCAGCTGCGATGACCCGGGCTCAAAATATACAGTCGAACACTTGCTGTGCGAGTTTCCAGCCCTCGCAAGGATGAGGCTAAAGACACTCAGCAAACCATTCCTGCAGAATATTTCAGAGTGCAGCTGCCTCTCTCTGTATGACGTACTGAAATTTATTAAAGCTGCAAAATGGCTGTAAGTTGCACGAGTTGTGGAATCAAAACGGCAAACTTGCTAATTGCTTGTCACCAGGGTGACAATCCACTTAAAACAACCAACGAACGTACAAAAGTGCTAAATTAGGTGGATTACTCGAGAATGAGTTGGGTGCTATACTTAAACCGAATGGCAATACTTTCCATCGATATGCTCCACAGTCTGTACTAAAAGAAATTATATCACGTGAATCTTCATGCAAGGGATTTGGTGAAATCCAAAAAAAATATCTTAAGTAGAAAAGTATTTTGCTCTGCCAAGGTTGTCTAAAATATCGTCAACTCGTGCGAGAGGGAATTTATTACGGTTGCCAGACGTACTGATTTTATCAGTACAGTACTGATTTTTCAAAATTTGTACTGATTTGTACTGAATTTTCAATTCAAACAAAATACTAGGTTTTCTAAAGGTTTTTACATAACGTTGGAACTTGCTTAAACTCCACTGTAAAAAGTAAGAAGAAAATAATTTAATTATAGTTATATATTTCAAACAATGTTTGATATGTCCAAGAAATTAATACAGCAGAAAAATCAATCGTTTTATGGGCACATAGCCGGGTCGTTACGTACCAGTTGCGATAATGGATGGATTATTTAAAAAGAAGGCTGATGTTTTTTGTCGAGTCTTGTTAATTATCTCGGAAATAACTTTCAGTTTAGTAACAGCAAATTTGAATATTCGAATGACTTTTGCCTATAACTTAGGCTGCCTTTAGATAAGGCGATGTTTTGACAGGCGATAATCGCCTGCAAAAGGGTACTTGTTGTTTCTGTGGCAAGCGATTTTTGTATCATCATTTACACGAGAGATTTTTCTTGAGCAATGTTGAATCGCTCAGAAAAGCGCCTCATGTAAATTCAGCTTTACCATTACTTTTTCTAAATTTACTGACATTGTAAAAGAGCTTTGCACACAAGACATAGAGTTAGATACTCTTCTTAGCGAATTCTTAGTCTTTCCATGAGGAAATATAGATGAAGTCCTTAAATAGTGGCACTCCTCCACAGTTTGAAAAAATATGTAAATTTGGTTTTTTCAATACCACACTCAAACGAAGCAACTGAGAAAATCTTATGCATAAAATTTGCTTCCTAACGCAAAGAGAGAAAACAGCTTCTAATAAACATTTTTGAAACCGAACCGAAAATTAATTTTAAACTGAAATGTATAGAATTCTTTGACTCTTTAAACACTGAAAATGGAAATGATCTCATTATTGTTACTCAGCAATTTCATAAATATAAAATAATTTATTAGCTTCTTTGTACAATGATGTGTACACTAGGGTGGTCCAAAAATAGTAAAGTCGGAATTGTAATGATCTCACCCCCTAGGATTGTTCTATATCGAAAAAAGTATACCCCATTTGTTTTTTGTTTTAAATCAAAAAATATTTAGAGGTCGCTCAAAGCGCTCAAAGTTTTCCATGTATTTTTATATGGGAAAAAACAACTTTTCGTAGAAATGGTATAGAATTCTTGAAAATCAATATTTTTCGATCGGAAAACTCTGGTTCTCTTCTGGAGACTTACAATAATAGTGCCGAATTATTTATTTAACCATTTTTTAGTACTAACAATTTTTTATCTGTCCACCCATTGCATTTTTCGGGGTTTTTGTGGGTTTTTGGCGGACCTATAGGGGTATATTTTTTTCGGTATAGAATAATCCTAGGGGGTGAGAGCAAAAAAATTCACTTGGCGAGTTATCTCTTCACGTTGGGAATATGGCAGACGATAATTTTTTACATACACCGGGTCAGTGTCAGTCAACCAAAGTTTTTGTTCGTAAAAATTGGTTAGTGTCATTTTTTCATTGTCGAGAGCGAAAATGTCGGCATATTTTATGCACAGGTCAAGTAACTTGATGTTAGCTTCCGTAGGGATTTGATTTTTTTTTTTTATATTTATTAGTTCTTCCGTTCGTGAGTCTTCTGCCTTGGTCTTATTAATTGAGTAAACGTAATAGTCAGGAAGTTTTTCAGTCCTAATATTTACATTCTTTACATGTTTTACTTCATCTGTGGTATTTATGACTTTAATAATCGGGTTACTGCTATTAACTACATGTGAATACACCGTCTTGCGATTCCACAAAAAGTGGACCCGGTGAATTGGCTAAATTTAAAATTCGATAAACTTCGCATCTGGGTGGTATGATACAAGTGTCGCTTTCGGTTCCGAGTAATAAAGCCTGCTATACAGTTCAATGCGAGCGTGAGCGTGAACGTTCGCAAAGGCAAAGAATCCATTTGTATTCCTATGGACGCTCACACACATCTGCCAAAACTTGTCGTTCACATGCGAATGCTTTGCGTATGCACACAGTTGAGTGTGAGCTTGCAAAAATGGCATATTATGCATTTTAAATTAGTTTTTATTCTATAATTCTGAAAGATATTTTAATTCTGTATCATTTGATGTGTCATCTATTGCAAAAAGTTAAGTAATAACGAAGATAATGGTGAAATAAAAATCTCACGCTCACGCGCGCATTGAACTGTATAGCAGGCTTAAGATTGGTATCGCGACTTTTTCATTGGCTACCCTGAAGGAATTACAATTACTTACATAGCTAATAACGCATTTGCTCATTTTTAGAAAATCTTTACCCAGCATACCATCAAATCACTAAGTCAAGTTTATGGTAATCGTACCTAAAGTAGAAACAGTATTGGAAGTGACACCGGTAATGTGAATTATATTATTCGTGTTTATAGAAAAATGTTTATCAATGCTAGAATTTTTATTAAAGAAATGTCGGCTTGCGTGTCGACTTAAAACGTACAAAATTTGTAAGACCCATTAATTTTCAATTCTATAAAGTCGGAGTAATTCAAATTTAAAAATTAAATGACCTTTGAGAAAAAGATTAATTAAATTGTCCATCTTCTCCGCCCTCAGTGTTCGTGCCTGATGGCGCATTTCGACGTCTATTGTTATTGTTGTTGTTACTTCGATTTCTATTATTAGAAGGTCTATTGTTAGGGATATTATTGAAGTTACTACTGTTGTCCCTAGTACCGTTGTTATTATACCTAATAATAATAATAGATTGGCGCTTACACATATGTTAGTGTTTGGCAGAGCTTCTCCTCCGATTTGTGGCGTGCGCCTTGATGTTGTCACACAAAGAGGAGGGACGACTCCGAACAGCGATTGAATTTTTATGAGAACATGTTTTTCATGACAGAAATACACTCGGAAGTTTGCCATTGCCTGCCTGGGGCGACTGCTGTTAATAAAAAACCTTTTTTCTACATTTTTTCGCGATGTTACTTTGACCAGGGCTTGAACCCGGGCCCTGCGGAGTCAAAGCGCGCACTGCTTACCACTACACCACAGTGGCGCCTAGTATACCTACTGTTACCATTTTTGCTGTATCTGCCAAAATTATTGTTATTGAACCTATTATTGTTGTTGTATCTATAATTGTTGTGGCCCCGAAAATTAGTCGCTCTTATCGGTCTAGACCACAGCTAGGAAGCGTCTGCACAGCGGGCGACTGCGCGGCATATTCGCGTATACATACACGCTCTGCTTGGGAAGACATCGAAAACTTCATTCAACCGCACGAATTGTTCGCACGCACACTACAAAAATGCTCTGCCGAAGCACCTCTGGTCTAGACCTAAGTGCTAACACCTGCCGTTCCTTTGTCTCATTATCGCGCTCTGGTATCATCTTCGCAACAACGTCTTTTGAATCATGGTAGCTTGTCGATGCTAAAATAGATTTCACCATGTCCGATCGACTGTTGAACCTACAAACGTTGTTTTCTCAACTGCCATCTCATGGGCTTCTGGTTGCGTCATCCATTCGATGATCAGCGAACGTTTCAACCAGTTTGACAATTCTTCAACTTGTTTCGCAAACTCCGCTTAATTATTATTCATCTTTAAAGCTGCTTTTTTCCCGCGACAACTTTAGAGTTGTCCGGTTTAATTTTCCTACATAGCTCTTCTTGCTAACTGAATTTATTTCCGGTGGTAGAGATTCGTGAGCCTTACCCTCGAGTTTCGATTTAAAAAATGCAATTAAATTTGGAATTAGTGTTTCGGCAGATAATTCTTCTATTAAATTTACTTTGTCGATAAGGGAGGCAAGTGAAAGTGGGGCACCACTATAGTTTTCTCTTATTATTGACGCGCATAAACTTAAGAAATATCTCTTTTGCTCGGAAATTGCCATTGCAATGTTGACAGTGCTCGAAAATGAATTTTTTTTATGTAAACTTTCAAACTTCAGGGTTAGACAAGGAACTGCTTTTGTTAACTACGCCAGTTGAAGTAGCATCGGAAAATTCTTCAAACTCTACTAAAGTGCGACAAACGTCTTCTTCAATTAACTCAGTTAATTCTCTGATATTCTTATATTACAATCACGGTTGCCACTTTGGGCCAGTTGGACCAAAAATGGTCCTTTTTTATCGTTTGGTCCACTGGTCCCTTAAATTCAGATTTGGTCCCTTTTATGAAAATGTTTCCGATTATAATTCAAAAAGTGTTTAGTATTTCATCATGCCATTAAAAATGTATTTACTAAAATCAACACTGTTCGCATAAAGTGACAGATTTGGTTCTTTGACAACACGGTTGACAATAATCCACAAGTCCAACATCTGCAGAACTTAAATTTTTTGAACCATCTCTTTTTAGAACTAAACTACGAAACAAATAACAGTTCAATTTAATCAGCAATAAGTATAATGTTGTCCAAAGCACTTTGTGCGGTTAGTAAAACATATTGGCTGGGTTTGCAATAAAATCACCAGTTAGATCGAAGATTGTCAGAAATGACCAATTTCATATGATATTTTTGGTTGAAAAGTAATACTATTTAGTATATGCAATAATAGTTTATCAAGTCAGGTACTTACATATGTATTACATAAATATCTACATTAGGGTGCTTTTTTTTTGCGACTATTTTTTTTTTTCGGTCCCATCGTGAAATTTTGTTGGAAATACCCAAAAAAAAATTCCCTGAAAGTTTGAGCCCTTAATATTAATTTTAAGTACTCGGCCAAGGCGTGTGAAGATTTTCCATTTAAAATACACGGGAACTTTGATTTTTTTTTTTTAATTTCTATAGCTCAGCGGCATTTAATGGTATCACCTTGTCCAAAATGGGGATTTTCTCAGCATTAAATGCTCTACAAAAGTGCCCACTGCGGCGAAGTCGTAACTCACACCGGCGAGGTAGTACGGGCCACTAAACCTGATTTTTTCATGAAATTTACGTTTTTTCGCATTTATCTCGTAAATGACAAGAGCTATAGAAAAAATGTAAATGAGAAACTTGTAGGAAATTTTATTTCCTACAAAAAAGCTCATTAGCGCTTAATCGCTAACTTCAATACTGCTTGAGATATTTCAATTTTAAGTTTATGAAGTTTTAAATTTTTATCAAAAATCACGTAAAATTATAAAAAATATTAATCTTAAAAAAAAGGTAATTAGTTAAAAAAGTAGTGATAAACAATAAAATAACAATATTTTTTATAATTTTACGTGATTTTTGATAAAAATTCAAAACTTCATAAACTTAAAATTGAAATATCTCAAGCAGTATTGAAGTTAGCGATTAAGCGCTAATGAGCTTTTTTGTAGGAAATAAAATTTCCTACAAGTTTCTCATTTACATTTTTTCTATAGCTCTTGTCATTTACGAGATAAATGCGAAAAAACGTAAATTTCATGAAAAAATCAGGTTTAGTGGCCCGTACTACCTCGCCGGTGTGAGTTACGACTTCGCCGCAGTGGGCACTTTTGTAGAGCATTTAATGCTGAGAAAATCCCCATTTTGGACAAGGTGATACCATTAAATGCCGCTGAGCTATAGAAATTAAAAAAAAAAAATCAAAGTTCCCGTGTATTTTAAATGGAAAATCTTCACACGCCTTGGCCGAGTACTTAAAATTAATATTAAGGGCTCAAACTTTCAGGGAATTTTTTTTTGGGTATTTCCAACAAAATTTCACGATGGGACCGAAAAAAAAAAATAGTCGCAAAAAAAAAGCACCCTAATCAACATATATACAATGTGTGTATGTATGTATATGTATATGTATTATACATACATACATTAGAGTGCCTTGCCAAAAGAAGTTGCGTGTTTTATTTAATTTAAGACTTCCGCCAAACGAATTTGCAAAAGCATTAAGACTTACGATTTTAAAATATCTTCAAAATTCGAGTTTTTCAAAAATAAAATTATTTAAAAAGAAATGTTTTGCAAAAAACCTCATAAAATGAAAGAGTTTGAGCTTAAATAGGCTGCATAAAAATGTTTAAACATTTTATCAGCGGAATCAAAATAATGAGATTTTTATGATATTTTCAAATCGGTCCAGCTCACGTAAATCTTAGTATTTCCCCGAAAAATTTTGGTGGAAGTCTTAGAATATAATTCCGATTGAAAAACAATACCAGATTTTTTTTATGGGGTGATGCACCCTAATATAAATATGTGTTTAAAATTGATGTATGTGCCCGTATGTGATAAATTATATGTTAATTTTGTTTAATGTATAATTTGAATTGAAGTACTCTTCGTTATAGTTTAGGAACCAATGTTTACGTTTATAAATATGTTTTGCTAAATAAAATATTGCAAGCATGGCTTGTATGCCAATGAAATACGAAACAAATTGGTCCTTTTTTTTATTTTGGTCCTTTTTTTAATGAAGTTTGGTCCCGAAAAAAAATTGAGAGTGGCAACCGTGATTACAATAAATTTTTTCAAAGCATCCAAGAATAGTGATGTGCGTTTAAGTAATAATCGATATTCAATACCGATTTAAAAAGTATCCAATACGTTCGATACTCGGTACCGAAATGTTTAGGCTTCCCATTAAAATGAATATAGCGCGAAAATAAGAAACGACTGGCGTGCTTTGTTGAACTCGGCCAAAATCACTTAGGCGGTTACAGCGCAAAATAAGAAGAAGAAGACCGAAAATAAAAGCGGTTCAAGGACGCCTAGACTATCAATATTATTGACCATGAAGCCATCAACATCGTTCTTTTAAATAATACATGGCGCCGTCGGTAGAGAAGTAAATGGGAAAAGCTAAACTAAGCAGTTCTATATCAAAAGTAAAACCGCGTGGTAGACCTCCGAAGCAGGTGCGATACATTTATGTGAAAATAGACATGGATTACGTGAAAAAAGTTGAAGAGCTCAATCTGAGTGGAAATATTGCTGAAAATTGGCCAATATTTTGGCAGAATTCTAAAATTTTTGCTGTGGCTGTCGAGCTAGACAAAAAGCCCGAGCCAGTGAAGGTTGCTATTGCGATTTTTTTGAATGCGATTGGAGCTGAGGCCGTAGAAGTTTTCAATTCTTAAAAAATATCAGCGAAGCAAGCAGAGCAAACTATGGAGAGGTGACAAAAGCCTTCGAAGAATTTTGCAAACCAAAGTGCAACGAGGTCTATGAAAGTTTCAATTTTCATAACCGCTGTCAAGCACATGGTGAACCTTTCGACACTTTTTTGATAGACGTCAAGAAGATGGTGAGAAGATGCGGCTTCCAAAATGAAAATTGGATGGTTCGCGATCGAATCGTACTGGGCACGAATGATAAAAAGCTGCAAAAGAAACTGTTAGACACGATAAACTTAACGATGGAGATGGCTATAGATATGGCGCGTACAGCAGAAGTGACCAATCATCAGGTAGCAAAGATGCAAAAAGGCGAAGGTGCGGTGGACTTGGTTTGTAAGCAGACAGGAAAGAATGAAAATATTAGATATAATCATAAAACTCCGAAAAGCACGCGAAAGCAGGTAATGTCGGGCAATCACAAAATGAAAAAAGACATTCTCAACTGTAAATTTTGTGGCAGAAAACACAGTAAGGGCAAATGTCCCGCATTCGGCAAAAGCTGTAATAATTGCAAAGGCAGCAACCATTTTGCTGATGTATGTAGGAAAAAATCGGTTGGAGGGTTAAAACTTAAGAATAATAATTTAAATGATTCTTATTATTTAGATGTAAATGGTACTAAAATGTGGTACGAAAAAATTAAAATACAAGAACAGTTTATCAATTTTAAATTAGATACAGGAGCCATGGTGAATATTTTGCCTTTTAGTTATATGAAAGGTTTTAAGAACGTACAAATTAAGAAAAGTCATGAGAACTTAATTGCGCATAATGGTACCAAAATAAAAAACTTGGGATTCGTTAACTTGCGATGTGAATTAAAAGACAAGTCTGAAACATTAAAATTTTTTATAGTTGGTAACGAAATAAATTCGGTTCCGATTTTAGGTCTCGAAACTTGTTTTAGTTTAGGTCTTATAAAAAGAGTAGATTGCATTAACAAATTAACTAAAGAAGTTGTGCTAAACAAGTACCAGCACCTTTTCGAGGGACTGGGATGTTTTAAACAAAATTTTTCAATTGAACTTAAAGAGAATGTAGTTCCGTGTTCAAAACCCGCCGCACGAATACCTTTAGCTCTTAGGGAGCCTTTGAGGATAGAATTAATGAATCTTTGCGGAAAAGATATAATCGAAAAGTGCGAAACGCCAAGCTCTTGGGTTTCGAATATCGTAATAGTGGAGAAGCCGAATAAAAAGCTACGAATATGCATTAATCCTAAAGAGCTCAATATGGCTATAAAGGACCACTATTACGAGATTCCCACGTTTGAGCAAATCAAAACGAATTTAATAAATAAGACATTTTTTCGGTATTTGACTTAAAGGAGGGATTTTGGCAGATTGCTTTAAGTGAAAAATCTAAGGACATTTGCACTTTCAGCACGCCGTTTGGGTGTTACAGATTCAAGCGGTTGCCATTCGGTATTAAGATAGCGCCTGAAGTTTTCCAAAAACTTAACGAAGAAAATTTCGGGGATATAAAGAACGTCACAGTCTACATTGATGCCATTCTTATAGCGGCGGAGACAGAACAAGAACATGATAATGCACTAAAGCGGTTGTTGAAAAGAGCAAGTGAACGGAATATAAAGTTCAACAGGGATAAGATTCAATGGAAGCAGAAAGAGGTCGTATTTTTGGGGCATATGATATCAGAAGAAGGAATTGAGTGTGACAAGAATAGGCTGAAAGGTATTCAAAATTTAGGTGCGCCAAAATGCAAGAAAGATCTGCAAAGACTTATGGGATTTGTTAACTATTTAAGAGAATACATACCAAATCTGTCTGATATAAGCAGCCCGATAAGGGAACTTACGAAAAATTCTGTGATTTTCGAATGGCTACCCACACACGAAAAGTATTTAGACAAAATCAAAAATATTATTTTAAATGAACCAGCATTGAAACCATTTAATATAAGGGAAAAGATTTATGTGCAAACAGATGCGTCCAAAAGTGGCCTAGGTTGTGCGCTGTTTCAAAATAAAAGACCAGTCTGCTCTCCTTCGAGAAGTTTGAATGACGCTGAAACTCGGTACGCACAAATTGAAAAGGAAATGCTAGCTGTAGTGTTTGCGTGCCAAAAATTTCATAATTATATTTACGGACAAAAAGTTGAGTCAATAAATGACCATGAAGCCAACAACATCGTTCTTTATGTATGAAGTTTCCTTGGAAGTGTTTATGAATTATTGTATTGGACAATCTTTAATGTAGATCTGCGATCATAAATTAATTATAAGAGCTATATGCCCAAAATTTGGAGGAGCTGCACACGACTCATTTGTGTGGAAGGCCTCCACTGAGAGAATGGTAATGGAGCGACGATACAACAGCGGAGATACAAATTCATGGCTATTAGGTAAAGTCAGTGAACATTAAACATATATTCAATAGAAAAAAACATATATTAACTCGAAAATATATCTTAAGGCAATTCTGAACATCCTCTTGAACCGTGGCTAATGACCCCGTAACGATTACGAGAAAATGAAAACTGACGCAAGCAAATGTATCTACAATGATATACATAGCAAAGCAAGGAGCGTTGTTGAAAGAAGCATTGGGGTTTATAAAGGTTAGTATATTGAAACATTCAGTGCTTATTATATTAGTTTTATTCACATCGTCTACTTCAGGGCGCTGACGACAGAAATCCAAGGTATAACCCAACATTCAGTTTCAAAGTAATAACGAAGCTGCAACTTCACGACAAGAGAGGGGGATAGATACTACCCCACCAGAAATAGTTAACCGAGAATCCGAGAGAATAAGAAATCGAATAAAAAACATTTTTCTCAAAGAGCAATGAAAAAATTCAATTTGTATTGCTTGTTAATAAATAAATAACATAAGACACACACATAAGTTATAAGTTCATTTATCACTTTTTTCTCGTTTCAATAAAGCAATTTTTCACTTAACTATTTCTAAATTTAAATGTAGTGCTTTAAATTTAATTTTTGAATTCAATCTCATTGTTCTCCTTTAAAAGCATTGTACTTCACATAAGTTATAAGTTATCATTTGTTTCTCGCTTTAGCGCTTCGATTTCACACGTAACTTTCTCTAAATTTAATTGTAATACTTGCAATTTAATTTTTTTTGTACTGCATTTCAGATGCAACTTGCTTTTCCATTAAATGCAGCTTCTTTGGTTCAATTTCATTTTTCTCCTTTAAAAGCTTTAATATTTCAGTTTGAAATTTGTCTGGGTTTTCTATTTCTTGTTCAATAATTTTTATCTTTGGATCTACACATCATTTTTTAGGCGTTTGTGGTGCTTTAGGTGTTTGTGGTGCCTTGCTGTCGCTTGCTGTATCGGCTCTTCTTTTTCCTCTTTCACCTGCCACTTCATTTTCATCATTACTCGAAGATTCATTTTCGCTTAACATTTCTCTTAAATAGTCACTAATGAAAGCTTCGTCCGGTTCCGGGGCAGCAGTAGAAGAGCAAGGCTCGTCTGTTTTGGTACCATATGACGCCACGCCCGGAATGTCCATTACTTGTGCGTTTATATTTGCTGCAGCAATTACACGTTCCTCCAAATTGCTTAATTTAACGGCAACGGCCATATACCACCCGTTTTTTTAGACTATTCATTCGGCTGCTTAATTTGCGTTTTGCATTATATTTGTAGTCAGTCCATACCTAAAAATATTGCATGAATTTTATGTTACAACTAAAATCATTTTGTATATTCATATGCTAAGAGTCTGTACTTACTTTCTGCCATGCCTTCGTTGGTTTCATTGGAGGGCCGTTACTATTTAACATTTCCGTTAATTTGCTCCACAACTTCTTTTTCTTCTCGCGGTCATTGCTTACACATTGCAAACTATAATTTGCTAAAGCGTCGTGCTGCTCCATAAATTCTATCATGAGCTTCAGTTGAGCAGCGTTCGTTTGTTGACTCCTAAATAAAGAAAAAAACATTTATAATCACAGAAAAATTAAAAATTTTAACTTACATTTTGGTTGGGGTTGACAGCTGCGGAAAGAAAATGAGAGCAAAAGTGCTGTCGAACAGTTTCTATCGAATGCCCGATACAGCACGACGGCATTTATCATTACGGAAAGCAAAAACGATACTTCGATATACGTTTTTGCTCGATATCGAATTACAGAAAGCCACCCCAGGAAACTCTCATTTGAAACTTTTTTCTAGATGAATCGGACGATATTATCCTTGTTGGCCTGAAAGATCTCTTCACCCGTCGAAGCATATTTCATGAATTTTAGATCTACGAAGGTGGAAACTGATAAAATGTTATTTTACTGTTGCGATAAGGAAAAATGCAATGAGACTGTTGTTTGCAATGGCAATACTTTCGATATGTGGTTTCCTCATTGTTCAGTACAAATTGTTAAACTTTTGGGAGAGCTTCGTCTTATTCGTACTAATTGCAAAGTGTATTCATAGGCGAAATAAATTAGATACAGTTTTTTTTACAGATATTCTGCTGAAAATTATGTCAAAAGTTTCCAACTAATTTTAATATCGACTTTATTATGACTATACGCCGTTTTGTTTTTTAGGAGATATCATATAGATTCATATTAAATATCAAATAGCAATAAAATTTTTGTTCATAACTTGAAATGTATATTTATTCAGGTTCTGCAATTCACTTCAGATTGAAATTCACTCGGAAGTTAATTGCAGAACCTGCCAGGTATGGCGAAGGTTTACTGTATTCGAGTTTCTTTGGGTTATCTAGCTCAGTATCACGATCAATTCTCACGAAAACGATCCGGATCATTTTTGTGGGAGTTGGCAGCACTGATATTAAACTTCTGTTTTGGTAGTAAGAAGAAGAAATATAAACAAGCTACTTGAGAGAAAAGTATAAGCGAAAAACAAAAATACAAATTATGGAAGCGGAATTATTTGAATTAAGTTAACATTTTAATATTCGAAGTTGCAGTAAGTCGCAAAATGGCTCCTCGATAATAAGGTCATGTGACCTGTCGTGTGGTACATAAAAATATGTAATAAATATAAAATAATGAATCGTTCCAAATTAAAATAAAAGATATCTGATAATATTTAAACTTATAATATAATGATAAAAAATGAATTAAATAAAACATACATATGAAGTTCTTCAACTGAAATATTAATTATAATGTTAAATTCGTTAAATAAAGAAGATGCAAAGCTAAATAAAGTACCGTTTGCACGGTATAGACATAACTGTTGATTGGAAAAATAACTAAACACTGCTATAGAACTGATGAAGTAGAGTTTGCATGAAAATGATTAATGGATAAAATTCGTTTTGGGTTTCGTGTCATATCTCATAGTCTAGAATTTTTAATCAGCCATAACTTCGGAACCATAAGTTACATAAAATTTAAATTTGCTATGCAAACATATCAATGGTGGGTGCTTATAGTAAGGTTTATATAAATGAGTTTGGAAATCGGGCCGTGGCACATAATATAGGCGTGGAATTTTTTATCAGCCATAACTTCGGAACCATAAGTTACATAAAATTTAAATTTGCTATGCAAACATATCAATGGTGGGTGCTTATAGTAAGGTTTATATAAATGAGTTTGGAAATCGGGCCGTGGCACATAATATAGGCGTGGAATTTTTTATCAGCCATAACTTCGGAACCACAAGTCACATGACTCCTTTAATTCCTTTTGATATGCCTTTTGACTTTAAAAGACCTCAGTTTCCAGTTCGCTTAGCTTTTGCAATGACAATAAACATGAATGCCTGAAAGTAAAACCCGAAACATTATCGATAATAAAATGTATGATAAATATATTGAAAAATGCATTTATGTTAATAGATATTTTAAAGTATTAAAAAAATGCTGTGAAATCATATTAGAGTTATTATTCGCAGGAAATTAGATAGTATTTCTTCTGTTATATAATTTATTGGAGATATATTGACCTAAATAAAAACACCTGCAGTGCCAAAAAATTATTATTGCATTTCATTCCATAACACCCAAGCTATACAGCTATTCTACTATATGCTGCTATCACGGCTACAGTAAAATTAGGGCAGAGAGTATAACATCTTTACATAAAGTATTTTTCATATTTGTATAAAGACGTGGGGTGAAACCCGCGGGTAAAAGCTAGTTAATTATAAAGAAAAAAATTTAAGACGTTAGACCAGCAGAAACTTTGCACGTGGTTCTATCCCTCAGCGGTATTACCATACGTGTATTTGTGGAGCAACGTTGGACACACCTGAAGACTTATCATACCATTGGAATATAACATACTAAGAAGAATAACCTGGCGGTGGTTTACAATTAAACCGGCCAACCTACCCAAATCCCAAAAAAAAAGAAGTTGCAGTAATTAAATTAGTTTTATTTACTACTAGCGGTACCCCGGTGTGCTTCTCTACACCAAATATTGAAAAATTAATGAAAAATCCTGCACGCCGTACTTCCTTTTGTTGGGAGTGCTCCTCAACATTTTGCGATCTTCTTTGCGATAACATCATGTTCGCAAGACGCGTACGTCGACCTATATTTGAACGACGGGATCGTGGCATTTTATTCAATAGCGCACGAAAACCTCAATGCATAGGAACGAATTCGATAAATCGTATGGTAAACGCACTTTTTTTTTAAATAATCAAATGAAATTCACAATCGACAGTAAAAGAGCACTTGAAAAAACTTCATTCGAAGCCAAAGAACACAACACAGCCACAGTTTTCCACAATGGTTTTGTTCACTATAAATCAATGAGGAGAAATACCTGCATGGAAAATTTCCAGTGTACTCAAACTTTTCGTTCGAAACGCTGCAACAAATTTGTGCCAAAATATTGAAATTGACGAAAAAAAATAAAATGAAATATGAATTAAGAACTATATTAAACACACGTGTTGATTCTTGAAAGTCCAAAATAGAAAGACCGAATATTAATGTACACCACCTTTTCGATAATACGATGAAATGACAGATATGTTGTGTTGTGGGGACTTTCATTCCATTGGCTCTACAAAATCCCTACTGAAAAACTTGCAGCCATGTTTATACTTGACTTAATTTATCCGAAGAAAAAATAAACACAGCACATTATAGCAACAATTTTTCACTATGTTTTCGATTTTTCATGTATGTGCTGTTGTACCATATACGTGGTTCATGTGACAGACATAAACTGTCATATATGATGAACCGCTGGACCGACTTCGGGCCCCCTTCACATAACCCATCTGCATGATAGTCCGAATATACCGTTTAAATTTGGTAGAATTCGTGCACTTATTTTTTTATTTAAGATGGGAGGTGCCACGCCCCCCTTTCCCAATACCGCATATTTTTCTCCATGAGTATGGAATTATTTCATAAGTCTCTATACCAATTTCCAGTAATCTACTACAAATATTTCAAGAGATATACCAGATGAAAATTTTTGTTAGTATGGGTGGTGCCACGCCCCCTTTTCCGAATTCGGGGAAACTTAATACAAACCATCTGCATAATAGCCCGACTATGCCGTATAAATTTGGTTGAAATCTTGTACTTATTTTTTATATATAAGATGGGAGGTGCCACGCCCTCTTTTCCAATACCGCCCATTTTTCTCCATGAGTATGGAATTATTTGATATACCTCTATACCAACTTCCAGTACTCTACCACAAATATTTCAAGAGATATACAACATACAAATTTTAGTTAGTATGGGAGGTGCCACACCCCCTTTTACTTCATTCCCACGACAGCCGGTTCTACGTACCGGAATGACTCGGGTTTTACCCGACCAAGGGCTGTTGTTTCGGCGATCTAACCCCGTTTAGGTCGGCGAAGTATCTCAGAAGTTGTCCGTACATAGGGCTACATTCACTACGTATTCTCCTACTCAGGGCTGGCATCGAGTCAAACCCAGGGCCAGAAACCTACACCTGCTGTGTATGCCGGAGACGATTACACCACAACTCCACCTCAGTCAAGTGTAATGCCTGCGAGGGGTGGAGTCACCTCAGAGTCTGCTCGGGACTACGGACACATAGACAGTGGACCACGTCGTACGTGGCCCCCTGTTGCTCAAACAGAGCAGCCTCCACGGCTAACCACAGTCCGCCCGAGAAGCCACACACACTCACACAGCAGCCTCACATAGTCACCACAACACAACAACATAATAACCAATAATAACCAACAACTCCTGGTTCCCCCTACAATCTGCCCGGTATGTCAGACCAGGATATTCCGTAATGCGACATCAGTCAAGTGCAACACCTGCCTTGGCTGGTGCCACTTTAGGGCATGCTCAGGTCTGCGTACCACGTGAGATTGGACTGGGAACTTCGAGGGCCCGTGTTGCGCTGCTCGATCGCAGACCCCAATTGCGACGCCCCCCGCCACCACCACAAGGCGGTAATCACCACAGCAGCACACACAGCCAACGGCGGCAAGAACATACACTTCACTTACACCCCACATCACGACACGTCTCCCGAACCACATGAAGCTCCT
>NW_016157480.1:268390-274374 GCF_001687245.7 Rhagoletis zephyria
TGGGGATTCACGTCGATGACACACCAATTCCGACGGTGAATAACCCCAAAATACTCGGAGTAACATTCGACAGCCTGCTCTCCTTCTCTGCGCACTCTACCGCTATTGTCAATAAAGTACAGAGCCGCAACAACAACACTTGCACAACTTCGCTCCGGCTACTGCAGCAGGTTGAACTCCTACCTGAGTAGGTTGAAGGAGGATGTGCCGAATGAGTGTCCGGCATGCGGAGAGACCCCACATGACTCGAAACATCTCTTCGCATGCCCGGAAAACCCGACAACCCTAACGGCCTTGTCCCTGTGGACAAACCCCACAGAAGCTGCACGCTTCCTAGGGTTGCCGTTAGTGGAACTTGACGACAACGACTAAGATACCAACCCTCCTGGGCGGGGTTGTTGTAGCCGCTACAACAACAACAACAACACCCTTTTACGAATACGGGCAAACTTCACATAAACCATCTGCATGAATATGCCGTAAAAATTTGGTTGAATTCGGTGAAGCCGTTCTCAAGTTATAAGCTCACACCAAAAACGTGTACTTATTTTTATACATAAGATACATATGCCACGCCCCCTTTTCCAAATTTGGGCAAACTCCACATAAAATATCTGCATGATGGCCCGAATAAGCTTTATAAATTTTGTTGAATTCGGTGAAGCCGTTCTCAAGTTATAAGCTAACTAACTAATTTTTATATATAAAATAGAGGCGCCACGCCCCCTTTTCCGAATTCAAGCAAACTTCACTTAAACCATCTGCATGATAGCCCGAATATGCCGCATAAATTTGGTTGAATTCGGTGAAGGCGTTCTCAAGTTATATGATCACACCAAAACCGTTCACTTATTTTTATATTTTAGTTAATATGGGTGGTGCCACGCCCCCTTTTCCGAATTCAAATATGCCACATAAATTTGGTTGAATTCGGTGAAGCCGTTCTCATGTTATGAGGTCACACCAAAAACGTGCACTTATTTTTATATATAAGAAGAAGAGAGATGTGTAACGTAGATGATGTGTGAAACGTCGTCATCGGAATTAGCAAACACCAGCGGCTTGACGGAAGGTCTTCTAGATTCATCCTCAAGTACAATAACCAGTTCAGAAAATGAAGAGGAGCGCGCAAGAATTAAAAACTTTTTAGCTGTTATAGAAAAATATAGCGACCTCGAATTTAGGCACCATTTTAGACTAAATCGCTCGACTTCTCTTATTTTAATTGGTAAGAATATTCATTAATACATTGTTGGGCCTTTATACATATATTTCCATTTACATATTTTATAGAACGCTATGGTGCAAGCCCCTTTTATACCAGCAAAGAACATGGTGGATTACAGGGGCGCACCCAGGAATATATTTTAGGGAGGGTTTTATATTTCTGAAGATATATCACCGGAAAATACTGAAAATTTGCTTCAGATAATACCCTCTTTAAAATACATTTATGCAAGTTTTATGTACAGTATGTAATAAATAAATAAACGTTTTAAAATTCATAAACTGCACTTTATTTACAGATTAACAGAACTCAAACGCTTTTAACCGACTTCGAAAAAAAAGGGAGGTTATTATCTCGCCGGAATACATAACTTTGGACCACGTGAACCGTTTTCAATAATCCTTTTTTTATTAGAAAGATAGTACCTCAAGGTTCGTCCCGTAATTTGTTTTAGAGATCCGATGATTAGATCATGAAGAAGTTAACGGTACCCCTAAATTTGAATATGAGAATTGAAGTCGGTTGTGTTCTTTCCTTAAATACTACTTGTTTAATAAAAAGTTCTATAAACTCAAGATGCCCTCAACTTTCAAAATTACCTAATAAAAAATTTAAAAAAAGAGTCAGTAAAAATAAATTTATTGATTCCATGAATTTTTGCACTTCTATGTTTATTTTTTTGATTTCTGGTTTTCGATAGAGATGGTGATTTTTCACGATTGCTAAATTTTTTTAAGATTTCAAATACCGAAAAAATTAACTGAACTCTCAAGAATAATGAAAAATTCTTATAAAACAACGGACGAGAGATGGAAAAGAATTTTTCTTCTACCAAAATTTCTTAAATCAGTTTGCAGCTCTCAAGAAAAAAAATGCTCGTATATTTATTCCCTCATGAAAATTTACAGCAAAAGCAAAAGGCTTTTTCAAGCAACAGAAATTATAATAAATATTTCTTATAATTTCCTTGAGAGCTGGATTCTTAGCTTTAAGATACAGATTGTATTTGAGGTTATTAGCTTTAGGGGGGGTTTGAACCCCAAAACCCACCCCTTGTGTGCGCTAATGGTGGATTATGTAAGGTTCGAGCACCAAAGGAGATATATATGCTTCTATGGTATATGGCGAATACCAATACATTTCGGCAAATCGCAAATCTATTTAGTATGTCTAAGTCGACGGCATGGAAAGTAATAAGGATAGTGATTGAATGGTTATTGTCAATTGGCCACGAATATGTTCAGTGGCCGTTGGCAGCAGTCGTTGACGCGGATAAAATGTTCATAGACATATTCCCTGGAGAACCAGGCTCCTTACATGACAGTCGAATTTTGAGACGCTCCAGTTAATACCAAAGGGCGTTGAACGATATGGAGTCGACTTTTGCTTGCATCTCATGTTTGCTTGGAGACTCTGCGTATGCGAATACTGAATGGTTAATAAGTCCATTTCGAGACAACGGATTTTTGACGCCAGCACAGAGGCAATTTAATTTTTTACATTCTTCAACAAGAATGGTTGTTGAAAATGCACAACAATAAAACAAGCTTCAGGCGATTTCTTCAATTTAACGAAAATACAGACTTGAATTCAATCGTTAAAATAATTATATGTGGATATATTCTTCACAACATTTGCTCTTTGGAACATGACAGCATTGAAGATGAAACATTAATAGATGAAGGAACTGTAAATAATGCACATTCTCAAGAGAACGATATTTCACCTGAAAGTCGGCGAAATAGAGTTTTTCAAGAGCTAATCAATTCAAATGTTATCAATTTGATGTAATAGTTTAAGCCTAATCGGGGAGCATTTAAATTTTCTGTAAAAACCACATTCAATATAAAATTTATCTCTGAAGTAAAAGCTGTTTTTAATTCACTTCATTTGACTTCGTGTATATTTTTTCAGTTTTCAATAAACGCAAGTCAGTAAAAACGAAATAAGGCTAAATTTAGATACAGGTAAAATATTCCATAGGAAGCAAGAAAATATCACATATACATACAATCCAATAAAATGAAAAATTCTATATTTCTTCGACTACACCCATATACACAAAATATCACATAGAAATAAACAGATTTCAACATTGCTTACAACTACCCTACTACAAATTAAAAAATTCAATATTTCTTAAAACTACTTAAACTATGTATATTCATGCGAAAATATCACAAAAATAATACAGACTTCAACATTTCTTATAACTACCCTACTATAAATTAAAAAATTCAATATTTCTTAAAACTACTTAAACTATGTATATACAGGCGAAAATATCACAAAAATAATATAGACTTCAACATTTCTTATAATTACCCTTACTATATATACAAAAAATATCGCATATTTACATTCCATTGTCATTTCTTGCATACATAAAGGCTTTGAACATGGCCATTTTTTCTTCATGGCGTTTTTGTTTAGATGCTTGAGCTTGCTCCATCTTTTCCAGCTTTTTTTCGTGTACTCTTCCAGCACCTTAAGTTTCTTCTCTGTAACTTCTTTTTTAACTTTAGTTTCATTGAAGCAATTTTTCCTTGAGGGAAGGTCGGTCTTTTCGCCCTTTTGCTGGCTGGGAACTAACTGTGTTCGGTGACGAACTTGGCAGTGGCTCTTCTTCGGACACGGCAGGCGTATTGCTCAACGGTTGGCCGTATAAGTTGATAGAGTGATTATTGGAGATAATTGGATTATCTCCAAATATTTCCTCCATCATATCTGCAAACGGGGCATTGCATGGAGTAGCGCCAGTTCTTCGATTGTTGTCGTTGCTCTGTGTGTATGCCCTCACCAAATTTTTAAATTTTGTTGAAAGCATATCTACCGTCGTAGGCTGGCTCTGTATTGAAATGGTATAAGAAATGTAGTTATTAAACAAAACCTCATCGTTCTTTCGAAGTAAATAAGTAAATATGCCAAACATACCAAAACACCTTGACTCTCCAAATCCAACAGCACATTTTGCATTGCAAATTTTTTTTGCGAGCGTTGAGGAATTCGTCCTTCCTGGCAATATATGTACTCAAAAATGCCCTCGTCTCTTCTCTGGTCCAAATTCGCCTGTCACTATAAAATGTTAATTATTTTATTAAGATTCAATTAATTTCGTATAAAGTAGTTTTTTAATACTAACATTTTATTTAAGTTATCCATTTTAAGTTCAATTTAATTGACCGCTCAAGAAAACTGCTTTTAAAAATGGCAGAACATCTGTTTGTGTATACATTCACTTGTTAGTGATGCCAATTACAAAAGGCTGTGCTGCCAAACTTACATCAAAAAACAAAACGAACAGAACAGAACATAAATTTAACCAGATCTCTATCAGGATCACATCGTTGTTGTTGCATTTTCATGTAAAAATTTTATCCGGATCCCGATCATTGCTCAAAAACACGTAGCTTGTAAGTACAGAATCGGTATTGGGTACCGAAAAGGAAGTATTGGGTGCCGAAATCTTTCTGAAGTATTGGGTACCGAGTATTGGGCACCGACAATTCAGAACATCACTTATACGAAGTTGTTCTACACCGTAACAAACTTTCTACTACCGACTCTGGCTTATCCCGCTGTTTGAAATGCAAGTTAACTTGTCTTAATATATTCTTATACGCTTCCACTAAAGATCTTTCGCATTCGTCTAACTTTTCTTGCGTTGATGTTATAGGGCGATTTTGTAAAACCCGTCTACAAATTTTGAAAAATTGTTACGCAAATCCGTGAATACTGTGTCAAAA
This sequence comes from Rhagoletis zephyria, assembly GCF_001687245.7. NCBI lineage: Eukaryota > Metazoa > Arthropoda > Insecta > Diptera > Tephritidae > Rhagoletis > Rhagoletis zephyria. The sequence goes on from NW_016157480.1 coordinate 273,365, forward strand.
TCTGACAATCGGAAACCCCGCGAGGCAAATGGAAAATTCTATATTTTTATCTTATTGTCAAAAAGGTAAATTATGAACGGGCGTAATTTTCGACTCAGGACTAACGTTTTTTAAACATATTGACTATATTGTCTCGAAGGCGTTTTCCGTGATCGGATTTATACGTCGCAAAACTGAAGATTTTTCTGAGCCTTTGACATTGAAGGCACTCTACGTCTCCTTAATTCGAAAACTCCTTGATTATTGCTCGTTGGTATGGAACCCGTTCTATCACACCTATGTAAACAAGATCTAAAGAGTCCAAAAAGTTTTTACCAAGTATGCATTATATAAGTCGCGCTGGTTGTTGTTGTTGTTGTTGTAGCGGCTACTAAGCCCCGTTCGGGACGGTTCATCCATCACCGTTGTCGTCTACTTCAGCTAAGGGGAGGCCCAGGAAGTGTGCGACTTCCACAGGGGCTGTCCATAGGGACGGGGGCGTTAGCTGAGTGGGATTCTCAGGGCATGTGAAGAGGTGCCGGGAGTCATGTGGCGACTCTCCACATGCCGGGCATTGGTTGGGCACATCCTCGTTGATTCTGCTCAGGTAGCTGTTGAGCCTGCTGCAATAGCCAGAGCGAAGTTAGGCTATTGTTGTGCGGGTCTCCCGAGGCAGACAAAGTTCGGTCCCGTCCACGTCCGGTGGTTGTGTGCCTAGAACGGCATTAACAGGGCGGGAGTCTACATAACTTGAGACTGATTCCCTGTGAATGCCGTTGAGGGCCTGTCGGTAGGTTGTCGGGTCCAGAGGTTGTTTAATATACCTCTGGACTTCGTCTGTCAGTTCGTAAAGATGCCTCCTGACGTGCCGTGGCGAGGGCTCTTCCGCGAGCAGTTGCCCGCTGGGATGGCCACGTCTGTAGCTCCCAGCGAGGAACTGCTTACAAAGCATTAAGTTATGCTCCCTTACCGGGAGCATCTGGGCCTCGTCATGAAGGTGATGTAGAGGCGTCATCAGGAGGCATCCTGTC
>NW_016157480.1:276096-284278 GCF_001687245.7 Rhagoletis zephyria
GTGCTATTGTGTTTGTTTGTGTGTCTATTGCTGTGTTGTGTTGGGGTGTGGGTGTGTTGATTGTGTGCTGCCCAGGCGGGTGGTGGTTTGCCGTGGAGGCGGTCCGGTTCGCACAGCATGGGGCCACGAACGACGTGGTCCATTGCCGGTGCGTACGTAGGCCCGAGCAGTTTCGAAGTTGACTCCACCCGTCACAGGCATTGCACCTGACCGAAGTGGAGTTTGTATGCAGTCGTCTCTGGCATACGCAGCAGGTGTAGATTTCTGGCCCTGGGTTTTACTCTATGCCAGCCCTGAGCAGAAGGGTGCGGAGAAGTTGTAGCCCTGGGATCGAGCAACGTTTGATGGATTTCGCCGACCTAAACGGGGTTAGATCGCCGAAACAACAGCCCTTGGTCGGGTAAAACCCGAGTCATTCCGGTACGTAGAACCGGCTGTCGTGGGAATGTCAAATGGTCTTCCTAGTTACTTAGGCAGACGCAAATTGCTCGGTTTGCAAAGCCTTGAAGATAGGCGAATCTATATTTCAGTATTATTCGTGTATAATTTAATACACTTAAACATAAATTCAATCTTCATACCAATCACCATGATTTGAGGCGGGTTCGTTTATTCGTAGACCAAGTCCACAAAACAAACTATGCCTTCAATGAACCAATGGTAATATGCATTCGATTTTGCAACAATTATACTAACCTAGATTTCTGTCTCAATTTATATAACTTGAAGCAACAACTGTCTTACATATTTAATTGAATATTCTTAATATGTTCTGTATATAGTCTGTAAGATTCATCTGTAGACTGAAGTAAATAAATAAATAAAATAAATAAATATAGAAAAGTTTAAATCGCTTGCATATCTAAAATAGAAAAGGTTAAATCACTTATATATCTAACAACTATAGAAAAAGTTAACTCCAAAAGCTCGTTTGTACCATGTGTACTATAATAGCAAAATTTTAAAATTTTTAAATCTTAAATATTTAGAAAAATTCGATTTTCTGCTTCTAGGTTTCAAATTTAAATTTGCTTTGTGTTTTTTCTTTAAATATCTAGAAAACTTCTTTGCAATATTTCTTTTCTTTTAATCTATATTAATAAAAATGTTGTGTTCGTATGTCACGGTCGTCAAAACTCGAGAACGGCTTAACCGATTTGAATAATTTTTTTTTTTTATTGTTTGGTATAATACCAGAACCAATGATATCGCAAAAAATTTGAGGGTTGCCACCTATTTGAAAATATTTAACTCAATTATAATGATAAAATAAATAAATTATTACAACATGGGTATCAAATTAAAGAGGTTTAAGAAAGAAAACTGCTGGAAATATTTCTGACGAGGGTTGCCACCTATTTGAAAATTTTAACTCAGTCAAATTGATAAAATAAATGAAATATTGCCATGTGGGTGTTAAAATAAAGAGTTTTAAGAAGGCTTACAGCCGCAAATATGTTTGAAGAGGCTTGCCACCTGTTTGAAAATTTAACTAAAGTGCATCGATAAAGTAAATGAAATACAGTATATTTTGCTTTGCTGCCTTTATGCTTAGGTGCACATTTAAGATACCTGCCCTAAAATGCGCACTAGCGGCATTATTTTTAACATTTATAAGGAAACTCCTCCGATAGATGCATTCAACATACCTGCGCATTGGCGATACCAGCCTTAAAAATTGTGCAACTATTATTAACTATCAAAGAAAGTGTTAGGTTTACCTGCACTGGCCCTACAATTACCTAATTTTACAAGCTTTTATTTATTTTGCTCATCTCGCAGAACAACGAAAATGGCTATCAATTAATGTAGTTATATAGATAATTAGATACCATTCGGTAAAAATTTCGCTTGCAGTAAATTCTACGTGGTAAGTGCTCCTCCATTAATTGGTTTCATAGGGATTCGGATATCTTCCTCATTGAAGTAGTAAAGAAAATTCGCTTAAGTGCTTTTTTCGGTTACGTGCACAAGTTTTTCGTGCAAAGAAGGATGGGCAGCTAAGCAAAATATACTGTATTACAATATTGGTATCAAATTAAAGAGGTTTAAGAAAGATAACTGTTGGACATATTTTTGAGAAGGGTTGCCCCCAATTCTAAAATTTTAACTCAGTTAAACTGATAAAGTAAATGAAATATTGCTATGTGGGTATCAAACTAAAGAGTTTTAAGAAGGCTTACAGCCGAAAATATTTTAAAGGAGGGTTGCCACCTGTTAAAAAATTTGGCGCAATTTAATTGATGAACTAAATGTTATATTACAATATGGATATTAGATTTAAGAGGTTTAAGAAAGATAACTGCTGGAAATACTTTTGAGTAAATTTGCCACATCTTTGAAAATTTAAATTCAGTTATTTTGATAAAATAAATGAAATACGGTAATTTGGGTATCAACCTTTGGATTTTTAAGAAGGCTTCCAGCCGAAAATATGTTTGAGGAGGGTTGCCACCTGTTTAAAAATTTAACTCAATTTAATTGATATAGGTATCAAATTAAATAGGTTTAAGAAAGAAGACTTTTGGAAATACTTTTGAGGAGGGTTGCCACCTATTTGGAAGTTATAACTCAGTTAAGTTGATTTAAAAAAATGAAATATTGCAATGTGGGTAGCAAGCTAAAGAGTTTTTAAAAGGACTACAGTAGAAAATTTGTTTGAAGGGAGTTGCCACCTGTTTGAAAATTTAACTCAATTAAATTGGTAAAATGAGGGAAATGTTACAATGTCGGTACCAAACTAAAGGCACTGGAGAAACCTTGATTTAGAAATCTATATCTATATATATATACAGATGCGTGCAACTAATTAGCAACGAAATTCAAAACGATATTGCTTGCAAATTATGTTTATTTATTTATTTTTAATAGTTTTCATTTAAAATATATTTCAAACTATTTCAGAAACCACAATAACAAAAGTTGCAAAGCTTGCACAAATTGCAAAATAATTAATCAAACTTCAAAAAATTGTCATCAAAATTTCAAAATTTTTAATTAGAATATGCGCATTTTCTTCCATATAACACATGATCAAAATATTTTTTTACATGGAAAAAAATCCGCAACACCCTCGACAAAAAAAATTCTAAAAAATCAACGGTAATTTTTAGCGACTTGAAACTTGCACTTTATTATACTAAAAATGAATGGGCTACAAAACTGCATACTGCATTTGAAATTTTGATGACAATTTTTTGAAGTTTGATTAATTTTTTTGCAATTTGTGCAAGCTTTGCAACTTTTGTTATTGTGGTTTCTGATATAGATTGAATTATATTTTAAATGAAAATTATTAAAAATAAATAAATAAACACAATTTGCAAGCAATATCGCTTTGAATTTCGTTGCTAATTAGTTGCACGCATCTGTACATAAATGTTGTGTTCGTTTGTCACGGTCATCAAAACTCGAGAACCGCTGAACTGATTTGAATAATTTTTTTTGTATTGTTCGGTATATACCGGGATCATTTATATTACAAAAATTTGGAGAGTTGCCACCTGTTTGAAAATTTTTAAATCCAGTTATATTGATAAAATAAATACAATATTACAATACGGGTATCAGATTAAAGAGGTTTAAGAAAGATAACTGTTGGAAATATTTTTGAGGACGACTGCCTCCTATTTGAAAAGATTAACTCAGTTAAATTTATAAAATAAATGAAATATTGCAATGTGGGAATAAAATTAAACAGGGTCAAAAATGATATCTGCTGGAATACTTTTGAGGAGGATTGCCACCTATTTGAAAATTTTTACTCAGTTAAATTGATAAAGTAAATGAAATATTGCAATGTGGGTATTAAATTAAAAAGGGTTAAGAAAGATATATGCTAGAATACTTTTGAGGAGGGTTGCCATCTGTTTGAAAATTCAACTCAATTTAAAGGTAAAATGAATGACCTTATACAATATAGGTATCAAATTAAAGAGGGCTAGAAAATATGACTGTTGAAAATACTTTTGAGGAGGGTTGCCACCTATTTGAAAATTTTAGTTCAGTTAAATTTATAAAATTTATAAAATAAATAAGAAGGCTTACAGCCGAAAAAATGTTCGATGAGGGTTGGTATCTGTTTGAAAATTTAACTCAATTTAATTGATAAGATAAATAACTTATTATATAGGTGTCAAATTAAAGAGGTTTAAGAAATATTACTGTTGGAGACATTTTTGAGGGTTTCCACCTATTTAAAAATTTTGACTCAGTTGAATTGATAAATAAATGCAATATTGCAATATGGGTATAAAATTAAATAGGTTTCAGAAAGATAACTGTTTTAGATATTTTTGAGGGCTGCCACCTATTTAAAAATTTTAACTCGGTTAAAGTGATAAAATAAAAGAAATATTGCCATGTGGGTATCAAATAAAATAGGTTTCAGAAAGATTACTCTATATTTTTGAGGGTTATTTGAGGAGGGTTGCCACCTATTTGAAAATTTTAACTCGGCTAAATTGATAAAATAAATGAAATATTACAATGTAGGTATCAAATTAAATAGGGTTCAGAAAGATAACTGTTGGAAATATTTTTTAGAAGGGTTTTCACCTATTTGAAAATTTTATTTCAATTAAATTGATAAAATAAATGAAGTATTGCCATGTGGGTGTCGAAACTAAAGAGCTTTGCATATCTTACAGCAGAAGATATGTTTGCGGAGGGTTACCACCTGGTTGAAAATCTAACTCAATTTAATTGATAAAATAAATGACATATTACAATAGGAAGGTGACTGTAGGAGATATTTTTGAGGAGGTCTGCCACCTATTTGAAATTTTTTGCTCAGTGAAATTGATAAAATAAATGAAATATTGCAATGTCGATAACAAGCTTTAGATTCTCATTAAAGTTTACGGCCGAAAATATATTTGAGGAGGGTTGCCACGTGTTTGAAAATTTAACTTAATTTGCATATTTGATGAAATAAATGACTTATTAAAATATAGGTATTAAATTAAGGAGGTTTAAGATAAGTGACTGTTGGAAATATTTATTTTATTTGAAAATTTGAACTCGAAAGCTTAGTATGTTACACCAGTGTATTTTCTGTATAAAGCGATAACATAAATAAACCATCGAAAAATTAGTCCTTTGTCAAATATGTTTGATTTATTATTATTTATGTATGGATATGTACAAATGTAAAGCGGATACGGACGATGGGTGGTGGCTGACGGTCGTTCCTGCTTGAATACGGGAAAATAAGTACCCGCGCTGTTTTCAATAGATTTGAGTTTAACCTCAAAGCAGTAAAACTGTTTGGAGGGGAAGTTAAAAGATAGTTAATTTGGCGCTAAAAATTTAGGAATGTTTCTAATAAATACATGTGTACATGTGTGCGTACATATGTATGTATATTATTGAGCATTATGGTGGACCGTCTTGGATTGATTTAATAAATGAAATATTGCAATATGGGTATCAAACTAAAGAGTTTTAAGAAGACTTACAATCTAAAATATGTTTGAGTTACAATATGGGTGCCAAACGAGAGGTATTTGAAAAATCTTGATTTAGAAATATTTTTAATAGGATAATCACCTAACTAAAAGTAAAGACTAAAAATATTGAGAATAAATAAAATATTACATAATTGGTTCAAAACGAAAAGTGTTTGGTAAAGCTTACTAGGGAATTTCTTAAATCTTTCCACTTATCCAAAATCCGAACAGTTTAAATATATATAGAATTTACAACATCTTATCAAACGAAGTGATCATATTATCAACGAAGAGCTGGTACACAAATTACTTAATGTAAAAAATTAATAAACAAGTAATTTTAAAGCAAAAACCACACCGACTCCAACTCTCATATAAAAATTTAATAGTACGTTAATTTTTTCATGATCCAATGATTGGATCTAAACCAAATTAGTATGGGATCACCTGGAAATCGGTTGACGTGGTCCAAAGTTATGCGGTAACATACATAAAAAAAAATATTCCGGCGAATTGATAACCTTTTAATTTTTATGAAGTCGGCTAAAAACTCCTGGAAAAATAACGAAATGATAAAAGAGTAATAAAAACAAAAAACGATCGCATAAAAGCTGTTTAAAAAATACTTAATGAAAACTTAAAATTGTTGACACCATTCCCTAGCATTATAAATCAGTTAACTTTTAATCGTAAACAATTTATTTCGTTTGGGATCGCCATAGCCTACTACGTATATTGCGAATAATGAAATTTTGAATAACTTGAGAAAATATTATTATGATTATGATTATCATTACTATTGTGAACTCCTATTCCCGATCAAAGATTCCCAAATTAAAGCGAAAGCAGAAGGGAATTTACGATCGCATGATGCAAATGTTAAGATAATAAGAGATGCAGAACTGAACCATGCAGGAACATTTTTTTACAAGGGTGTGTAATTTCTGGCGTGTGCCGATTACATCGACATCATCGGTAACAAAAACCGCGAAGTCTCTTCTGCCTTTTCCAAGCTGGATACGGAAGCAAAGCGAATGCGCCTGGTGGTAAACGAGGACAAGACGAATTATCTCCTGTCATAAAAAAAACAGTCAGCGCATTCGCGCCTTGCAACCCACGTCACTGTTGAAAGTTATAATTTCGGGAAAGTGGGGAATTTCGTTTACTAGGGAACCAGCATTATCACCGATAAAAATATCAGCATGGAAAACCCACGCAGAATCACTCTTGCCAACAATTGCTACTTTGGACTGAGTAGGCAATTCGGGAGTAAAGTCCTTTCTCGACGTACAAAAACCGCGCTCTAGAAGTCACTCATCATGCCCGTGCTGGTATATGGCGCAGAAGCATGGACAATGACAACATGCGACGAGGCGGCTCTTGGAGTGTACCGCAGACGATGGAACGATGAGCTGTATGAGCTTTACAACGAAATGTACATAGTGCAGCGAATGTAAATATAGCGGCTCCGCTGGGTTAGACATGTCGTTCCAATAGGAACCGAAGTTCCAGGTGTGAAAGAATTCAACTCGCAATCCGCTGGTGGTAGCAAAGGAATAGGGAGCCCCCACTGCAATGGGGAGACCTAGTTGGTACAGAGAGAAATGACTGGCGTTCTTTGTCGAGCTCGGGCAAAATGGCTTAGGCGGTTACAAAGCCAAAGTAGAAGAAGGATAAGCAAATGATAAATGACGGAGTTTGGGGACCATCTTATTGGATGCGCGAGGAGGAACTAGGAAAATATTCCTCATCAGATGGATTGTGGCAACGGTTCGATCAAAAAATTACATTACCTTAGCTATCGCTTCGTCTGGAATTGCTGCGACATTGTTACCAGGTGGAAGCATTGCCAATTCAGCTCTTGAGCTGCCATTGCACTATAAATCATCGAAACTCTCACGTGCAATATTTCCAGAGCATCCGGGATGGAAAAAGTATTACAAAAATTTAAACTCATTGTTTGGGATGAGTGCACCGGGAACAAAAAAAATCGCTTAAGGTTCTTGAGCGATTGTTGCGAGATTTGCGAGAAAACGTTCAACCATTCGGGAATGCATTGATATTGCTCGCAGGAGATTTTACGCAAACATTGTGTGTACATTAACACTAGCGGGCGAGATAAATGCTTGCCTGAAATAGTCAACATTATGACAAGACGAACATACATGCATACACTGCAGCCGAAGTATTCTCGCGACAATTTCTGGATATTGGGAACGAAAAGCTGCCAGTCAATGAGAGATTAAGACGAATTTTATGGCCTGATAATTTTTGTAACTTAGAAACATCGAAAGAATGTTTCTTTATTAAAAAAAAATAATTATAGGAATCACGATTGGCTCAGTGAACGGGCTATTCTTGCTGCGAAGAATAAGGATGTCTATCAACCAAATAATAGTGGTATTGACAACAGTCGTTGCTTGAGCTGATCTGCTTTTTTACCAGACTGCCAGGCCACTTGCTCACTTTGGTGAATACCACTAATGTTATTCAATCCAGCATTCAACGTGAGGAAATAGCATTTACGTCGATAAACACCGTTGTGGGAAAAAGACCATCCAACGGAATTTTTGAATTCGATTGATCTTCCTGGGAGATCCCACATACTGAAATTGAAAATAGGTGTGACAATTATCATGTTGCGGAATATTAATCAGCCAAAACTTTNAATGTTTCTTTATTAAAAAAAAATAATTATAGGAATCACGATTGGCTCAGTGAACGGGCTATTC
>NW_016157481.1:0-6829 GCF_001687245.7 Rhagoletis zephyria
TGTATGTCCAGACCACCATACTATAAATATAGCAAGGGTATTTATGGCAAACCTAGTCTAGATATCAACCTCGTCGTAAGTATCATATCAAAGACATACAATTAGAAAAGCTCTAGAGATAGATGTCGCCTCGCCAGAAGTAGTTAAAAATATGCCATGATTTTAGTAGTAGTTTCTATAAATCAAAAAAGAAGCAACACAGGCTAAGGCAGAATGCGGGAGCAAGACAACTTCCAGGTTATCCAACCTTGTATTATTGAATCATGGCACTACATACGCTATATGTATGTATGTACATATGTAGGCATATACTAAATGTGAGCAAACAACATTTTGCCTGCATAGTCTTCTGTTCTCTTTTCACTGCAAGTTGAATTATTTTAATATCTATTGCAAAATTTTATACAGACAAGACTAAAAAGTATAAAATAAATTAAAAAAAAACTTTTATGTACCACGCTTTTATAAATGGACTAAAATTAGAAAATAATATTTCTCAGTCCCATAGAACTTGTTTTGATAACTTTTGATTTTCAAATTTTAGCAAAAGTCATTATAAACAATTTATGAGATTGAAAATGAATAGTGTGGGGCGCATGTAATAGGCCTGATTTGAAATTGAAGAGTAATATATGTATGTATGTGGGTATATTAATAACGACCGCTTAAAATCGATCTCAAATTTGTACTTTCGCTGTAGAAATTTTAGGTCTATGTTATGTATGTAGTTTGAATATTGTCAATTAAATCTAATGCTTTGTATTGCATGCGCTCCACGTTTTTCGTTTTCAGTCCCATAAATTCTTTATACAGCCGGGCTCCCATTTTCATTTACTTTTACGAACGAACTCAATGAGGTACAACCAAACTCGCTATCGTCTATCCGTGCTAGCTAACTTTGTTGTTGCTTTCACATGCGAAATTCTTCTTTAAGCGACCGGAACTCAAACATAGCGAGCGAGAAGTGGCTAATCGATGTCGGCTTTTGTGTTTATAAAAGTTCAAAAATACATTATTTTACAACGCTTTTATCAACTTGCAATGTTGGATGTCCAGACCATCATAATATAAATATAGCAAAGGTATTTATGGCAAACCTACAGCCCTATTCCGGTCTTGCAATAGAATGACAATTGATCATCCTTCATTGTCGTGATTTTGTCATTGTCGTTGCACGTTGCTATTCCTAACAAAAAATGAAAAGCAAAAAGCTTTTGTCAACTTACCATGCATGGTGAAAAGTTCATTGTTGTAGAAACAGCTGGTCAACGCTATTATTTGCAAAAATATGAGCGGTGAAACACCAGAATAGTGAGTATTTGTGTGAAATAGATAAATTAGTATATTTTTAGCATTTATAAACATTTTAGACGTGCAAAATATGAGCGGACGACGCAGGAGCAGCTGCAATTTTATGTGCAGTTTTGTAGGGAGCATCCGGAGCTGCTCGTCTTCCACAAGCACGGCTGCGCAAATAACTCAAATTTGTTCTGCCATTGAAATTAGTTAATTTTTATATTTTTTTCACAAATTTATTAAATCGTCGCACTTTTTAAACCAACACAAACATATGTTTTTGCCTTGTCACCTGCCCAAAAGGTCATGACAATAAAAATGACAATTGGCATGATTCGAGCTTTTGAATTTTGCTGCGAATACCAAAAAGCTGCAATTGTCATTTTTATATCAATTTTCATCGCGGTGAGTTTTGTCAGTGTGGCGGAATAGGGCTGCTAGTCTAGATATCAACCTCGTCGTAGGTATCATATCAAAGACATACAATTAGAAAAGCTCTAAAGATAGATGTCGCCTCGCCAGAAGAAGTTAAAAATATGCACTACATCATGATTCAATAATACAAGGTTGGTAAATATTGGCTTTGTTTTTTTTCTTTTCCAGCAGATAATTATCAGGAAGAATAAGAATAAGAAAATTTAAAGAATCACGCTCACAGAGAGTGAAATAACGAAAAAATAAAGAAACGCAACTGATCGGTGTATTTGACTATTGGAAATATTTGGCGCGAATTTTGGTTTATCCATTTTGACAGCCGCTAGTTTCTGCTAGTAAAAATTTTACTAGCAGAAATTAGCAGGAGAGCCAAAAAAAGAAGAGCGTAAGAACGAGAGCGAGCTGCTAGTTTCTGCTGGTTTTTTGGGTTAAGAAACGCTTTCCAGCAGAAGTTAGTGATAATTTGTGATAATTATCTGTTAAGAAACAAAGCTACTGACATTTGTGTCAATCGACTGCCTTGAAAGGTTGCATTTGAGAAGGAAAGAGAAAGCGGGTAACCATTTCATCCCCTTTTGTGAAAAGGTAGTAGAAAAAGTAGTTTGGTAGTGCTGAAATGGGGTTTTTTCAATTTGATTAAATATATGAAGCGGATTCCACTGACCTACAAAATAGACAATGAATTAACTTTTTTATGGTATAATAAACATGCCATATAGATGTTAAAATGAAATAAATGAATATTCACATAAAATTCTGACCAAGGAAAAATCGTATCGACAAATATTCCCAAATATTCAAAATAAACCATGGTTGCATTGAAATTCCAGTATATATTAAACAAAATTAATGGAATTCAAACAAATCCTTTATTCAAAGGGACTATATGAAGAAATATACAAAAAGTAATGATGTAATTGAAATAATGCATATAAATTAATCTATTAAAATTATTTTTGTTGCATTTAAAAATTACATGTTAAATATATTTAATTGAATTATATTTGGTTTTTTACAAATTTCAATTTTCTAGTAATGCTTTCTACTATTTTCTGCAAATCAGTCTTGTTAATAATTATATTAGTTACATTTAAAAATTATACCATTAACAGCTTAACTTCAATTACATTTGCTTTAAAAATGTAAATTTTTGGTAATGTTTTCTATTACACATCGCTTGCGCATCTGCTTAAAAGCCAACGGATGCGGACAGTATCCTCTTTATTTATTTATTTTTCCACTTATTTTAAAGATACATACAAAACACCAGTATATCACACACCGTCTTCAAAAGAGTCACAACTCAAAATTTGTAATTTTTGAAATTATGCACAGAGCTTTTATTTACCTTTCAGCAAAAGCTGCAGAAATTTTTTTTTTATAATTTGTTAAAAAAAACCTAAGGTAAACACGCCCTTGAACATATGATTACCATGTGCTAAGAAATAGTTATTCGCATTTCGTTACAAACGTATTATTTGAGTTGTGACTCTTATGAACACGGTGTGGGATATTACACATATAGGCCTTGCGCTAAAAGTGGGCTGCGCTACGATGATGTTGAGCTTGCGGTAAGGAAAAAGTTGTACCTGCGATCAGATTAGAATCCTGGAAGTATGTAAAAATCGCTGCACCAGCGAATATGGACGGACACACAGACTATCCGGACCTGCACAAGAAAATATCTTTATTAATATTTGCACTTTCACTTTTATGGGGTGGTATACATACTTGTAAATAGGCAAAAGGCTGCAATATTAAAAATCGCTGCACCAGCGGATGTGGACGGACACACAGACGATCCAAACCTGCACAAGAAAATATCTTTATTTATATTTGCCCTTTCACTTTTACGGTGTGGTATACTTACTTGTAAATATGCAAAACTTTACTTGCTGTAAAACTCTAGTTCTTTAATACGAATTTTGAATAACTCTAAGACTCAGCAAAGAAATAAATATGTAAATTATGGTTTTAATTCAAAATATTTCCACCATTTTAGATTTTTTTTATCATACTTACCTGAATTTGCGCAATAGAAAATTTAATTTCCACAAAACAACCGATGAAAACATCGGCAGTATTGCCTGTTGAACTTTTTATATGAACACAATATTTCTCCTTGTATTTTAGTAGTAGTTTCTATAAATCAAAAAAGAAAGCAACACAGACTAATGCAGAATACGGGAGCGAGACAACTGCCAAGTTATCCAACCTTGTATTATTGAATCATGGCACTACATACGCTACAGCGGAAATGGACGACACGCCATTTCTTTAAATGAAATTATTTGCTGCTATATGTATGTATCTACATATGTAGGCATATACTAAATGTGAGCAAACAACATTTTGCCTGCATAGTCTTCTGGTCTCTTTTCACTGCAAGTTGAACTCCTTTAATATCATTGCAAAATTTTATACAGACAAGACTAAAAAGTATAAAATAAATTTTAAAAAAAATTTTTTATGTACCACGCTTACATAAATGGACTAAAATTAGAAAATAATATTTCTCAGTCCCATAGAACTTGTTTTGATAACTTTTGATTTTGAAATTTTTTTTTTTGTATAAGAAAAAGTTTTTTTTTTAATTTAATAGAATTATTTAAAAGTGTATCAAGCAATAGCATTTCTTGCAAGTGAACGTTCGGACGAAGACGAATTGCGGATTCAGAGGCGGAGGCTTCAAGGCTGTAGATACAAATGTATTGGTATTGCCAGACGCCGAGTAAGTAGACGTGCCTTTCTAGCATTCCAGACAGTTGTAGTGTTATGTGGAGACGAAATGGGACCCAAGTAAAGTGGTCTGCTCTGGCTTGCACCCAAGAATGATAGAATACAAGATTGCGTCAATGAGAGAGGATTTTTGAGCGCAATTTTTGCGTGACGTCATCTTGGTGCAATTGCGAGAGAGAAATGCCAAAGCGCATATAAAAATATGTAAACAATGCAGAACAATGTGTTAATTTTAATATTATACGGCCCAATTTCGCAGGAATTAATAAATATACAAAGATTGATTAATTAGGAACACGTAGCAATAATTTTGGACATGTAGCCCTACGTACGATTTTTAGCACATGAAAAAATTGATGTATTAACAGTGTTTGCAATTTCATGTAGGCCAAAAGGAAGGTGTGCAGTAAAGTGAGTTTTTGGACTCGACCTAAAGCATACATTGTAAAAAGCCATGCAGAGTGCATATTTATATTTGTGGACGGTAGCCCACCACCACAAACTCCACTGCTTTGATTTGACTACTTTTGTACCATCTCCGAGAGGATGCATGAGTCTGGCTTCTTTGGAAACAAATATTCTATCTAAATTAAACATAATTTATGCTAAACTTTTAAATGTATAATAATTTGGGCACTGTTTTGTATTAGGTACGTAACAGCGCGGTAAGATGCCGCTTGAATTAGCGCCTGTCGACCTTATCCACTGGTGCATTAGCTCATACTAGCACTAAAAAGGATCAGGTACTATCAAAAATAAGTAGGTAGTGAAGTTCATGTATCTATTTACATAGCTCGATTTGGTGTTTAATGCATCTCCTCGCCGGCAGAACTGCTTCCACTTTTTCGCCAGATTTGCGTCCGTAGGAAACGAAAAAAAAACATATCGCACGCTTTCCTTTTGTTTTCACTATTACACTTTGTCGCGGCACACTTCATTTTGCTTTGTAATGTCTCGACAATTGTGTAAAACCACGCAGAAATATTAACGCATAAATATTAAAAGTGTTATTTGGTTTTTTCGTATGATCACAATCAACAATTGCACCAAGATGACGTCACGCACACAGCTGATTCTGTGAAAATCACAAAGAGCGGATTAGCGTTACCGCGACTGGCGCAATCTCTATTTCTCTCAACCGTGGCTTGCACCCACACATCGCACACAGTGTTGCCAGAACTTTTTGGACGAACCGGCTAAATTGGCAAATAAAACCGGCTAAAAACGGCTAAAATTTTTCAACTAAATTTCACATGTTTTATTTAAACAAATCACGAGTAAAAAGACTATTTCTTGGAGAGAAGTTACAAATTCCTGCCGGAAAAAATTTTGCCAGCAAGAATTTGCAATTAGGACAAACATATGATTGTGACAANAAACAAATCACGAGTAAAAAGACTATTTCTTGGAGAGAAGTTACAAATTCCTGCCGGANCGGCTAAAATGTTTCAACTAAATTTCACATGTTTTATTTAAATAAATCACGAGTAAAAAGACTATTTCTTGGAGAGAAGTTACAAATTCCAGCCGGAAAAAATTTTGCCAGCAAGCATTTGCAATTAGGAAAAACATATGATTGTGACAAATTGTTGGATTTTTTGCCGACGATAATTTGAATAAACAAGTTCGTTAAATTTAAAAATTTACAATCTGGAGCGATTTTAAAATGAAAAATGTAAGTTAATACTTTTTTACTTAATTAATTTAGTTAATTCCAATGATTTGAAAGGTACTGGCCAAAAAAACTGTATTCTCAATCGGAATGCAATCTAAACCAGAGTCGATATAGTAAACCCGCCAAAGAAATTGAAACGTATGTTGAAGAAGTCGGACTGACAAGATATATACACGTAGATTCTGTTTTTTACCCCTCTGAAAGAATTTTAAAAATTCTATACAAATTTCTTTTGTTTGAAATGCAACCGTGGACACTAGCTGGCAGAAAAACTTGCAAATTTGCGTTCGTACAGAAAATTGCAAGTTTCTCTACATGAGAGAGAATTTGGGAGCATTTTTTCTTACCATCTGATATTTTGAGTGATAATTCTCGCTGGATTTTCGACGAACAAACCTATTGTCTTCCCTACAAGGCCTTTTCAGACTGACCGATTCTCAATACACTCAAATAGAAACCAATACACATAAAAAACGCTGTCAAAATTTCCCTTCAGTTTTAAGGCAGTAAAACAACGACCTTAAGTTAACATCAACCGAGGCCATATGTTGACAAGGGATGCAAAATCATAGTTACACAAAAGAACTGGTCAGATTTTTCAGAAATCCCTTCAATTCTGATGTAAAATATGATGCCAAAAGACTGCAGATCTCCCATTTAGATGACCGGTCATATGACCGGCAG
>NW_016157481.1:6854-20564 GCF_001687245.7 Rhagoletis zephyria
GATTGTATTCATATACTAAATCTTCGCAATAATATACATACATCTCAAGTTAAGAAAAAAAGTATTGCTATTTGATAATTTCGTATGTACTTTGTAAGTATTTTGTATCTATTCTTCTTCTTTATTGGCGCTGTAACCGCCTAAGGGATTTTGGCCGAGTTCAAAACAGAACGCCAGTCGTTTCTCTTCTGTGCCAACTGATGCCAATTGGAAGTGCCAAGTGAAGCCAAGTAGCCGTGGGTAACACAGTGCGGCGCTGCACCATTGCGCTGATACCGAGAGCTGAGTTACTGGCGCCGATACCCACTGTCACAACTCAGTGACGCAATGGCGCCAGCAACACCGGAACACTGACAACACCAGACGGCGCAAAGAACCAGCAATGCACACACAAAAGCGAAGTTTCACTTGTGAAATGTGCAGCACAAGGCGAATTTTTACAAGGTGGTGTTGCTAAAATTAGCCGCAGTCCTTCTGAATGTGAAAATTATGTGTTTGTTATATTTTTGGGTTTTGAAATTGGGTATACTTGAGTTGCTTTTGCCCAACTGATACCACCTTGTATTAATTCACCTTAGTTCAACACCGGAACACTGACAACACCGGGTGTCGCAAAGAACCAGCAAAGAACACCCGAAATAGAAGTGTCTCTTGTAAAATGTGCAGCACAAGGCGAATTTATACAAGGTTCGTCGCGGTCCTTCTGAATGTGAAAATGATGGGTTTTGAACTTGGGTATCCTTGAGTTTTTTCTCAACCGATATAACCTTTTATTAATTCACTTTGGTGCAGCGTGCAGCAATAAAAGAAATGAGCTTTAACCTGAAGAGGCGCCACTGCGCCAACACACTGTGCTGGTTCCGACATTGGCGCTGGAGTTAGTGTGTCAGCGCCAAAAAATTTGCGCCGTTACCCAGGCCTTCTCCACCTAGCATTTTCAACGCAGAGGAGGCCTTCCTCTTACTCTGTTACCAGCATCACGGCCCGCGTTGAATACTTTCAGAGCTGGAGCGATTCTATCCATTCGGACGACATGACCTAGCCAGCGGAGCCGCTGAATTTTAATTTGCTTCACTACGTCTATGTCGTTCATACAGCTCATCGCTAACGCGCAAAGGCCGATAAATCTTGCGCAGAAACTTTCTTTCGAAAACTCCAAGAGCCGCTTCATCAGATGTTTTCATTGTCCATGCCTCCGCGCTAAACACCAAGGGCTCTATTCTGTTACTGTGAGAAAATGTAGTGTACACCGAGTGCAAAACTCACAACCAAAAACTCACCGACTAAAATTCAGTGAGTTTTTCGGAAGAGAAGTGTACACAATTTTGACAGTTAAAACTCATTCTCACACATGCTGAATCGTAAAATGAGGAAGTGTACACAATTTTGAAAGCTAAAACTCATTCTCACTCTTCCTGAATTGCAAAATGAAGAGTGCACACAATTTTCAGTGTACTCTTGAAAACTCCCAGTTACAGAATAGAGCCCCAGCATAGGCATGATGTGTGACTTATAGAGGGTGATTTTTGTAAGACGAAAGAAGCACTTCTTGGCAACAGTGATTCTCCGGTGGATTTCAAGGCTGACATTATTATTGGTATTAATGCTGGGTCCTAAATAAACGAAGTCGTCTACTTTTTTAAACTTGTAACTCTCAACAGTGACGCGGGTGCCAAGACGCGTATGCTCTGACTGTTTGTGTGATGACAGGAGATACTTCGTTTTGTCCTCGTTCACCACCAGATCCATTCGCTTTGCTTCTCTATCTAATCCCTAGAAGGCAGAACAGAAGTAGCTATTGTTTTTACCGATAATGTCGATGTCGTCGGCATAAGCAAGCAATTGTACGCTCTTGTAAAGTATTGTGTGAGAGCGATTCAGCTCTGCGGCCCTTATTATCTTCTCCAATATTACATTAAAGAAATCACACGAAAGGGAGTCACCTTGTCTGAAACCTCGTTTGGTATCAAACGGCTCGGAGAGGTCCTTCCCAATTCTGATGGAGCTGGTGCTATTGCCCAACGTTACTTTACACAGCCGTATTAGCTTCGCGGGGATACCAAATTCAGAAATCGACAACTTCTTTTCGTGCTGTCGAAAGCAGCTTTAAAATCGGTGGTGTGGGTCGTTCCTATTCTCGCTGGTCTTTCAAAGATTTGGCATATTGTGAATACCAGGTCTATGGTGGAGTTTCCAGGTCTAAAGCCGCTCTGATAAGGCCCAATCAGTTCGTTGACGGTGGGCTTCAATCTTTCACACAATACACTCGATAAGACCTTATAACCTATTCTTAGAAGGCTGATCCCGCGGTAGTTGGCGCGTATTGATCGCCTTTTTTGTAGATTGGGCAGAGCACACTTAAATTCCAGTCGTCGGGCATGCGTTCATCTGACCATACTCTGCATAAGAGTTGATGCATGCACCTTATCAGCTCTTCGCCGCCGTACTTGAATAGCTCGGCTGGGAGGCCGTCAGCTCCAACCGCTTTGTTGTTTTTCAGCCGCGTAATCGCTATTCGTACCTCGTCATAGTCAAGCGGTGGTACATCGACTCCATCTTCTTCGACTGGGGGCTCGGATTCATCTTTTCCAATACTTTCAGTGCTGCTACCATTCAGTAGGGTGGAAAATGTTCCCTCCATAATTTAAGTACATTCTGGACATCGATAACTAGGTCGCCATTGTTGTTTTTACAGGAATACGCCCTAGTTTTCAATCCGTCCGTAAGTCGCCTAACCCTCTGGTAAGATTTTCGGGCGTATTTCCTGTTGGCCAGCATCGTCGGCCTCTTTTTTCTTCAATGTCACGAGTTTAGTCTTTTTGAGGCTAGATCCAATTTTTTGTCTTTGTCGTTTAGCTTCGAAATTTACGATTTAGCTTCGGGGATTTTGTCTAGCCTTTTCTTATTTTCCAACTAAGATTTTTTCAAGGACAATCATCCACAATATTTGTAGTGGCACTAAATTATTGTTCCGGTTCAGTTTTACGCTCCGTCTGACGAAATTTACTCAGCGAACTCGTTCTGTTTATACTTTAAAGACCAGTTTTTCAGTGCGAGTCAAACTCTGGTTGTCGTTTAAACTAAGTTTAAACTCAGTGTGCAGTTTTTCAGTCAAATTTAAACGTGGTTTAAGCTAAGTTTAAACGCCCAATCTAGGTGGGTTAAACCGAGTTTCAGCCGATAAGTTCTATCAGCCCAATCCTAAATAATAAATCCGATCGGGTTTTCTCACTTTTCGTCATCCTAATATCATAAATAAATAAAAAAAATTCGGGTTTTTACACGTTCCTCTTTCCTCCAATTTTAATCAACTTCGAAAGTTTTCGAACATGAAAAGTAGGCATCCCGAATTCAAATAAAATGTGGAAAACTGTGGTAACCCGCGAGAATTTATTCGCCAACAAATTGCAAACGAGCTTCAGTACAAGATGTAAGTATTTTAATAAAATAAATGAAAAATAATAGGCTAACCATCTTTTTTAGGTCAACAAATAAAACACAAATACAGCTCTTCATCAACTTGATTTGCCATTGCAAAGGGATTTCTTAAAGGCGATAGGGAGGAGCAAGCGAGATTTTGGCGCAAGGACCCCCAATAAAAAGCGTACTAGAGTGGAAGAAGGTAATGTACTTCAAGTACCAAATACATTTATTGTGCCTTTTCATGATTTAATACTATTGGCGCTTAGTCATTTGCGGGAATGTTTAGTTATTTGCTCACTGTTTTTGCGTTAGTGGGTGGAGGGGGAGGTGTCGAGGCTCTTAATATCACACCCACAAGAAAAATCACAGTCCAAACTTTGTAAAAAGTGATACCCGACCCCTCGAAACTAAACCGTACCCGTCATTTGATTATGACTAGGTATATATGTATATAAGTTTAATTACACTTTGTAAATTAGGTATGGGCGGATAAAAAAAAATATGTCCGACAGAAGGCATCAGAAAACCTCAAGGCTCGCAAAGGCACGGGAGGTGGCCCTTATATTGGAGCGGAAACTCTCGCCAACTGAAGAGGCCATATTTAACTTAATTGGACTGGAAAAATACGTCGAGGGAGTATCTGCAAGCACGTTCGGGTTTAAGAAGTAGGTGGAATATGTCGAAGTTACTTCAGAAGTGGAGATACCACATGTTATTAACGATGATAGTGTCATGGAAACGCAGCTCATCTCTGTGGAAGCTTCGTCAGATGACGACATGGTCGTTTTTCCCCGGATCGTGGGGATTACGATGATTTACCGATTTCAAGTAGCAAAACAGGTGCCATAAAACAGACCTCCACTCCACTACCAAAACAACAAAAAGGTGCTGCAGCTGCTCTGAGTGAAGAAATTAAAATCCAAACAAAAGTCTCTGATAACATTGAGATGGCTGTTGAGGGTCAGAAAGAACAGCGTGAGAGCGTAAAAAAAATTTACCGAAGGTATATATTTTAAAAATCAGAAAGTATATTAAATTAAATTCAAAGTTTTTACAGGCTAGATAAGATTTACGACGTAAACAAGAATCATTTTAAGGTAGTGGAGCTGCATCTGAAAAACGTGGAGTTAATTGAGAGAGAGAAACTATAAGAAATAAAGAGACAACCGGTTTATGGAAGAAATGCGCAAAACTGAAATTGAAAAAATATATATAAAACAAGAAACAAAAAACTGTTGTAAAAGCAATTCACTTTTAAAACCGTCACCTAAGAGGCAAATATACAGTCAGTATCAAATGTAATTGTACAACTGATTCTAATGTAATATTCGCAATTATTTTTATGAATAAGGGCTTGTTCGAGCTACTCAATAACAGCTGCAATACTGCAACCCTGTTTCTCTTTTGCAACTCTGTTGCAGATACTCAGCTGATACTTAACCTAAATATTGCGGATATTTTGCGCAGTTTGCATTTGCTCGAAGTGAGGTTTTAAAAATGAATTTGCTATTAAATTTAGCAGTGGACAACTTGGAAATTAACGACAGCGTCTTGTTATTAAAATATAAAAAATCAAGGAGTCAAAGCTTTCGGAAAAGAAAGTGGCTTATGACCGAAATTTTAAGGAAGAGGACAGTGGCAAAATCGGCAAATTTCTTCAAAACAATTCAGTTGTATCCGGACGATATATATTTCACGCATTTTCGGATGCCCCGCGAAACATTTGCTGTAAGTTTACTGATTTTCTTTTTGGTAATCGACTGATCAAAGATATAAATCCTTCTAAGGAATTAAAGAACGCCTTAAAACCTTTTTGATCAACGGCACGCGGTGAATATTCATTGGATGATGCTTTATATATCACACTGTGGAAGCTAAGCAACAGTAGAGTGACTTATCGCGAGCTATCAGACAAATTTGATGTTGCAAAGGGAACTGACCATAAAATTTTTCTTAAAACCGTCCGGGCAATCTGCAAGCTTACAAATGAAATACGTTGGCCATCAGTTTCGCAGCAGCAGGAAATCATGGAGCATTTCCAAACGAGCCGGGTGAATACATTTCCTTTTGTAGTCGGTTGTTTGGACGGAACGCATTTTAAAATAAACACACCAAAAACGGATGCAATAAGCTACTATGACCGAAAGGGGAACCATTCAATTCAGGTATGTATGTACATGGGAAACCGAAAATTGTTTTAAAACGTTATATAAAGTATATGAAATGCTTTAGGCTATATGCGACAGTAAATTTAGTTTTTTGGATGTTTTTATCGGCTACCCAGGCAGCTGCCATGATGCCAACGTATGGAAAAATAGTCCAATATACAAAGGAATTACGTCTGGACGGGTGGAACTCGCAAAAGATGCAATAATTTTAGCCGACTCAGCCTATCCTCTATCAAAATATTTGATCGCGCCTTATAGAGACAATGGACATCTGTCCAGAGAGGAGAAACAATTTAATTATTATTTAAGTTCAACTAAAGTGTTCATTGAGCAAACCTTTGGAATTTTGAGAGGAAAATTCAAAATTTTAAATCACATTGATGTTCGAAATATGAGAGACGTATCGAATGTTATTATTATTAGCTTGTGCAACTTTGCATAATTTTATATTGCGAGACAATTTTGAAGTTAATCATCCATTGGAAAATTCGGAAACTTTGATAGATCAGGATGCCGAAATGGCTGAAAACATAAATGATACTAACGAAGGAGTTATAAAAAGAAATGATTTAAAAATAATGTTTGTTTCGTAACTTTTTTATTTGTTTAAATAAAAAAATGTATATGTATGCAGGTACATATCACATTCGTATGTATTTAATTTTAATTCAGTTTGATGTACATATCACATATGTATTTTTAATAAAGTAATAAAAAATAAAGAGATCAATTTAATTTCATTTGTATTCCTTGTTTAGTTTTCATTTTTCAGCTAACTTTTCCAGGGTTTCGCGTAACTTCAACATGGTGTTTATTCTTTCTTTCTCCAAACTTAACTTTTCTTTTTCAAATTGCAGATTGCAAATTCTTCGTGGCGAGCTTGCTCCTTTCGAGCTTCTTTTTTAAAAAATTCCAGTGCTTCATTGGTAGCAGTTTTCGGACGCTTTCTTCCTTTATTTGCGAATTCACCCTCAAATGAATCGTCGATCTTTTCGTCACCACTCACTTCATATGCGTCAGCGCAATCTGGAATAGAGCTTTGCAGATTTTTCGCCGGCGGCTGGATTGAGTGCCGCCTACCGTACACCTCGTCGAACTCTTCGTAGAACTCCCAGCATGACGCTTCCCTCCCTGTTTCCCCGTTTCGCTTCTTTATGCGTTTGTAGGTCGCAAACAAGTTAAGAAACTTTCTTTGCATTAAATCCTTTGAATTGGGTACGTCAGCATTGACCGCAATCATATTGCTCACCACCTCGCCCCATAAGACTGACCTTTTACGCTTTCCTGACGAAAATTCCTTCTACAAGTCTAGACGGGATCTGACGAGCAGCTTCGTGAACTCCTTGGACAATTTTTCGCTGAAAATTCAATAAAAACAATGCAAATAATGCATTAATATCTGTATTTGAGCACAAGAAATTATGATAATTTGTTATAAAATTAAATAAATAGCGATTTTGCTTATCTATCTTCTTCCATCACAAATTTTGCTGATGCCGGTTTTTCTCTATTTTGCGCGCATGAAACGTCAAAATTCGAGATGCTCGAACGCTAGACATTTGCAAAAGTTGCCACATTTTTACATCGAACATGATGCTTCGCAATATTGCCGCATTGATTGAGACTCGAACAAGCCCTAACTCTTTTCACTAATTCTTTAAGAAAATAAAGTCCATTCCATAACAAAAACCATATACATAAATCAAAGTTTCACATGCGTTAGAAGGAAATGCGCAACACCCACCAGAAAAAAATCTAAAAAATCAACGGTAAGTTCCTGCGACTTGAAACGTGCACTTCGATTTACTAAAATTTAATGGGCCACAAAACTGCATTCTCGAAAATTTTCTAGAAATTCTGAATAAAAAGTTTCATTTTTTTATAAAAAGTATGACACTTTGATTTATGTATATGGCTAATGTTATGGAATGAACTATATTTTATTATAAAATTTTTGTGTAAAATCGGACTTGCGATTATTATTATTATTAGTATTTTTATTATTCATTTAATAGTTATAGTTAGTTCTAGTAGGTACAGCCCTGTAAGAAAAATAGGCACACGACATTTTGAGCAGTTTTGGCTATTTTTATTCTAAGTACCGTCTTATCAAGTAACCTGTAACTTTAAAGCTTACTTTCTATTTAAAGGTTGCATTAAAATTTATGATTATGTCTAAAGTAAAAAGTTTTATTATCGGGTTTAAATTGGCTTACAACCTAGAAACATTCATACGTCAACTGCTTAACTTTAGACATAGCTTTATTTTTAATCCAACCTTTAAATATAACGTGAGCTAAAGGTTACTTAAGAAAACAGCGCTAATTGTTTAATGTTAACTAATTTTTGATAAAAATCTAGCTCAATGTAGAACAAACGCCATAAAAATCCACATTTCAAACTTTGTACAAAAATTAAAATAATGCAACATATTTTTACAACAAACATTTTATTTCAAATTTTAAGTAAAGTTCTAAGCTGCAATTTTATAGCCCATTAAGATCTAGTATCATAAAGTGCAAGCTTCAAGTGGCTAAAAATTCGCGATGATTTATGATAAGTTTTTTGCTGACAGTGTTATTATTTTATTGCATAAAAAGTATGTTCGAACATTCTTAGCCACTTTATGATCCTAGAACTTAATGGGCTATAAAATTGCAACTTAGAACTTTACGTAAAATTCTAAATAAAATGTTTGTTGTGAAAATATTATGCATTATTTTAAGTTTTCTACAATGTTTGAAATGTGGATTTTTATGGAGTTTGTTATACAATGAGCTAGACTTTTATCAAAAATTAGTTAACATTAAACATTTAGAATAAAAATTGTCAAAACTGCACATAATACGGAGTTGCTATTTTTTCACATGACGGTAAACCGTATGACGTGGAATATGGACTTGAGTTTTTTATCCACACTGATTTTTCTTTACATGTTTGAAATAATATAATAAACAGCTTTTTTATTATAAAAGTTAATTAAAAAACAACTAAGAAAGTCTAAGTTCGGGTGGAGCCGAACATTAAATACCCGGCGCAAGTATTAAATATATGTTTTTTCACCTTTCCGAAACCTACCGCTAGATGGTAAGCCGGGGTGTATCAATTTTGAGTAAATTAGCGTCCTTAAATTTCGAAATATTGAAGTTTCAAGGATTTCTGAAATTTACCGTTATTCGAAAAGCGGCCGTAATTTTAGTCCGATTTCAATAATTTTCAACGTTTTGCTTTTATGTGGCAAGCACAACAATAAAATTACCGAGTTTGGTACAAATTGGTAGAACGGTTACCGATATACATATATGTGATCATAAGTGGGCGGTGCCACGCCCATTTTCCAAAATTTTACCATAAACGTATTTCTTGGTAAAGAATTGTTGCAAGCATCAATTTTGAATAAATTAGCTTCAATATTTACTGATTTATCGAAGATTTTGTATTTCTCTAAATTACCGTTATATGGGATGTGGGCGTGGTTATTGTCCGATTTTAAAAAGTTTCGGCGATTTTTTATGCTGTACCAAGGCCAACAACTGTGCCAAGTTTGGAAGAAATTGGTGCAGCGGTTACCAAGATATACACATGTAACCATAAGTGGGCGTGGCTACGCCCATTTTCCAAAAATTTATAATATTCTTATTTTTCGTCTAAAAATTATTGTAAATATCAATTTTGAGTGAATTATCTTCAGTAGTTACTAAAATATCGCAGTTTTCGTATTTCTGGAAATTACCGTTATATGGGAAGTGGGCGTGGTTATTGTCCGATTTCGCCCATTTTCAATACCAACCTACCTTGGATTAACAGAAACCTACTTACCAAATTTCGTTGAGATATCTCAATGTTTGCTCGAGTTATCGTGTACACGGACGGACGGACAGACGGACAGACGGACGGACAGACAGACATGGCTTAACCGATTTCTCTATTCATTCTGAGCATTTATGTATACATTTGTCTATATCTATCTCGATTCGTTTTAGCTGTTACAAACAACCGTTATGTGAACAAAATTAATATACCCTTGTGCACAAGTGCGCTCGGGTATAACAATCATTCAAGTAGAAATTGAATCGCGGATATTACATCTTATTGACCTCGCAATTTCCATGTGGTTTTTTGACGTAATTACAATAGGTTCCATATCACGGATTTCGTCTTCAATATGGTCTTCGAGAATATCCACCTTAAAATGGATACAAATGTTGTGTAAGCAACAACAAACATTAATGACTTTCGCTGCCTTTTCAGGCGAATAATGTAGCTCTCGAGCGGAAAGAATCCACCTCCGTCGGGCCTTCAAAACTCCATTCGTGCGTTCAATAATATTGCGACATTTGGAATGCATTTCATTGAAGCGTGATTCCGTTGAACCGTCCTCTGGAGTTCTATATGGAGTCATAATCCACGGTTCCAGTGGATATCCCGCATCACCTAAGTATTGATAAACAATTATTATTAAATATAGTACAAAATGGAGTAAAATTTCACCTAAAAGCCAAATATTTCTTCTATGCGTCGCAAATTCCCCCTCAAAGTATCTTCGTACCTCGCTTTTGTTCCAGACGAACGAGTCATGGCAAGCGGCAGGATGAGAAGCATCAACAAACCGTATTTTTAATTCGTGGTCACAAGCCTGGAAATATTTACTCTATTTTATTTAAGTATACAAAATATCAATACTTCCAAACTGCACCAGCATAACATTCATGCTATAATAACCCTTTCGGTTGTAGTAGAGGTGTTTGTTTTCTGAAGGAGCGATGATTCGAACGTGCGTTCCATCAACGCACCCGATAACGCCTGGTATTTTTTGCTTTTGATAAAACGCCGTTGCAATTGCCCGGGGCATAGATATGTTTGAAACGTATCCAACACTTGATTAAGGACTCTGCTCAGAGTGGATTGGGCTAGTGCGACATTGTAGTCAAAAAACGCAGACAAGTGCAAAGTTTTACAATAAATGGGATTGCAAACTTCTTCTTACCTCGCGGAGTTTGGCTTATTAGCACATTACGCAAATATTTAAAACCAGATTTATTGATTCGAAAGTATTTCATGAACCTATAAAAACCCATCAAAATAATAGAAATACATAATAAAAGATATTTATTCACTTACAAAGGTTGTGGCAGATCGAATGGGTTTATTAAATCGCTAATAAATTCAGAGCCAAACTATTCATTTCTAATTAAATTTCCGCAACCAATAAAAAAATCAACTTTAATAATAAAACGAGAAATGTCACTTACCGCCTCATCAGCTGATTTCGAATGTGAAAAATTCCTACTCACTTAAAATCCCTCTCTCCGCCTGTTTAAAATAGCCGGATTTTTTCTGACAGAACGGTAAATTCCGCAAGTGACAAATTCCGCGAGATATTTAGAATTGGGCTGTATGTTTGTAGTCAGCTGCCAAAATATAGAAATATTAGCAAAAAATTAAATTGTTTGCGAAATACACGAAAACAGATTCGTTTGTATAATGGCACATACATAAATAAGCGAAAGGCTCATACGTCAGATGAAAATTGTGCACCAGAAAATTAACAAACGCAACTTGAGTTGGAGTTTACTTGCATAGGGCAATTTGGTAGGGCAACAAATGAAGCGCCCAAAAAATCTTTAAATTTCCGTTTATAATGTTTCAGAACTTTAAACGCGATGGTATCAAAAGTGAAGATAAATGGTTGAAGTTTTGTATCTGCATAAAGAAGAAAACAGTGTTGCCCTACAAAACAACCAAACTATGAAGCGGCCTTAAACTCGCACCGAAAAACTGGTCAGTAGTTTAAATTAGGGACGTTCCGATACCATCAAATTATCGATACCTACTTAAATGAGTTTACTCAAATCGTTATTTCGATACTTATATGAGTAAACCGAAAGTATCGATACCTACTTTTATCGATAATTTTTCATCATTTTATATGCAAAAAAGTGAAAGTGATTTTCTGGCGTTATCTGTGACATTCCTTTTGCGTTATGCGTTTTTCACGCAAAATCCGAAAAATCACGACGCNACATTCCTTTTGCGTTATGCGTTTTTCATGCAAAATCCGAAAAATCACGACGCATAGCGACACATTGTATATGACACGGCGTAAATAACTAAAAATATGACTTTAAACACTTTTCATTTTTTATTTGAATTATTTTGTTGAATATGAACGAAAAATAAATAGCAATTTATATTGTATTTACAATACAGTGAGTGGAAGACCGACCTATCCCGACAGCCAGTTCGAAAACTCCCTATCTCAGAACACTTTTCAAAAACGTCCTATTTCAGAAATTGATTGAAAAACGCCCTATCTCTGAAAACTTTTCAATCCTATTTTATAATTCGGTTCAAAAGCGCCCTATCTCAACATTTTTTTCAATATATGTATTTTCAGTTGAGATAGGACGTTTTTGAACCAAATTCTGAAATATGGCGTTCTTGAAAAGATTTCTGAGATAGGGCGTTTTACAATTTCTGTCTGAAATAGGGCGTTCTTGAAAAGTTTTCGGAGATAGGGCGTTTTCGAACTGGCTTCCACTAAGGTGTCGATATGTATATTTCGTCATTAGTAACGATATGTATATTTATTCATTACTAACAGGTCTATTCTGCACGTTACCGAAGATTTCGTGAGCAGAAAATTGTATTACCAAAAAATGTTACCACTTCTTGTCACCGCGATTCTAGGTACGTTGGTAATGCAGTGAATATATTCAGCAATTCAGCTATGGAGATTTGTGGAAATTCTTGTACTGCATATTTCACGGGGCAATATTTTGTTACCAGCTCATGAGATGGTAACCAAATTTACCGGTTACAGGAGCGCACAGAATGCGAAAAAGGTTTAAAAATTGACAGACACTTTAATTACCGGTTACACAATTTATGTTACCAGCGCAGAATAGACCTGTTAGACAACAATTTCAACCTTTGAAAGGTTCCCGCAAAACTTTACGGTTTTAAAGCATTGCTTGCACTTTGCTGTGGTATCAGTAATTTTGTAAAAATATATCCATACTTTAGATTTTGGCGGTGTCATTGCTTAAAGCAAATATTTTCATAAAAACGACGCTGACAAGATATGGCACTTGCTCAAATAGATTCGATACAAGTACTTTTCTTTCGATACCAAGTATGAATCGAAACAATGATTCGAGTAAAAAAAGTAGTTGGTATCGAAACAAAAGTATCGATTACGTACTCGTATTTACTTGTATCGGAACATCCCTAGTTTAAATATAGTTTAAATTTAAACTGAGTTTAACTAAACTTCGTTGCGAAGCTTGCATCTGGTACTTTTAAGTCGCATACACTCAAAAAATACGTCTTCTATTACATCTTCTCCGCAGTAGGCGCATATGGGTTCCAGTTCGTGTTTGAATCGGTGAAGCTCATGTCGAGTTAAACAGTTTGTCGAATAGAAATCAACTTCGCCGTTTAGTCTGCTTCATTTGCGCGTATATACGTTTTGCTCTTACCCTGCAGTAAATCGGGCTAGTTCAGAATTAGCGCAGAACTAGCTCCTTAAGAGGCGGTATTGGTTCTCGATCTATCCCAGAACTTTCGAACTAGTTCTGACCTGGTTACATTTTAGACAGTTCTGGGACAATAAGTTTTTTATGAGAAAACATTTTAAAACTCGATTATTGGATATTTTTTCTTTTCTGAACTGCTTCCATTTTGCAGAACTTTCGAACTTTTTCTGAACTGGTTACATTTTAGACAGTTCTGGGACAATAAGTTTTTTATGAGAAAAAGTTTTAAAACTCGATTATTGGATATTTTTTCTTTTCAGTAGCTCGTTTCTGTAACTCTTCTCTACCGATTATTTCTCTACTGGTAGAGAATATATGTACGTCATTCTCGTCAATTCGCCTTGGTAGAGAATCGTTACATAAACGAGCAACTGAACTGGTTCCATTTTGGACAGATCTGCGGCAATGTTTTTTATGAAAAAAAAATTTGATTATTCGATCTTTTCATATTTTTTCGATTTTCTGTTTTTTTACATATTGTATTTTATTAAATTTTTATTAGTTTTTTATACCCGAGCGCACTTGTGCACAAGGGTATATTAATTTTGTTCACATAACGGTTGTTTGTAACAGCCAAAACG